>NC_087212.1:52849840-52882340 GCF_015104395.2 Macrobrachium nipponense | reverse complement strand
AAAAAAATTCCCCTTCGGTACATATATGAAAATATATCATTTGGGAGGTAAAGTGAATTTAGATATTAAAGGCATTTGAAGCTTGAATTGATATATGGATCACGGTTCGATGTGATCAGGTTCGATGATAATTATTCATATATTATAGATATATATATATATATATATTATATATATTATATATATATATATATCTAGTGTACATGCAACCATATTTTCCCGCCCAACGAAATTTTCCCGCATTATATATATATATATATATATATATTATATATATATATATATATATATATATATATATATATTCTCAAAAAATCACCATAACGTGACTGGAATATCTGAAGTAATAATAGTCCACACTTATGTAAAAATGTGTATTAAAAATACATGAAAGACGGGAGCTTTCGTCTACTTGACCAGTAGACCTCATCAGCCGTAATGATTTTTCTTTAAAAAAAATATATACAAAAAAGTTACGAAAGACAGGCAGGACTCTGGAACCGTCCCCAAGGGAGATAACAACCAAAACAAACTATCTCCATCACGTTATTCCCTCGTTCAAATGTCTGGCCAAAAGACCAAGAATGTTTAAGCTTATACCGAAGGACAGTCAGGAGGTGGACGTCTTTTTGGAGGTGCAAGAATCAACTTAAATTCCTTAAAAGATGTGAAGAGGAGTTGGTAATGCCTAAGACATTTGGCTCCGTGGTGGCCTCCTCTTTTAGTGGAGAGGCTTTCTCGGATTTTCAGCGCTTGTTTCTGAAGGATAAGATTCTGCAGTGCCAGAACGAGTGTGAAGATCGTCACTTCGAGCTAAGGCAGATGCAGGCTGAGCTGAGGAGTTTGCTTCAATCAGATGTGTTTGAAGGCACCAGGCGGAGAATGGGTGAGATAGCCTCCCGTAGGGGAGTGGTGCATTTCCGTATTGTAATGGATAAATTAGACAGGTTATGTAGAAACTCACCATGGTCGAAGGTTTTTAGGGAGGGGCTCATTTTAAATCTGTCTTCAATGGTTTTAACCACTGAAGAAAAAGAAGCCTTGTGTTTAGGGTTCAATTTTTGCATGGGTTCTGGGGATAATTTTTTAGTTGAAGGACTAAGCATTATAAATAGATTCAATTATCAAAATCAAGATTCTCAAATTAATTTTTTAAAAGGATGTTTGGCAGCCTGTGCTATTGAACCACAGAAAACAGTGTTATCCCGCAGACACAGAGATGCGATTAGCAGGTTAGGTAGAAATAAAGAAGTTAAAATTATGAAGGCAGATAAGGGTGGGGCAGTTGTTATTATGAACATAGATGATTACAACAATAAGATTTTTAGATTATTGGATGATGAAAATACATATACGAAGCTTGCATCGATTCCTTCGATTAGTGAGATACAGAAAGAATTTAATAGGCAGCTTAAGGCTATCAGTAGCCGGGTCATGGATAGAGATTTGCGTGATAATTTACTTAGAATGACTTCTGATAAGAATCCGTTCCTTCCGTATTTTTATGGTATACCTAAAGCTCACAAACCGGGGTGCCCATTGAGACCCATAGTGTCAACGTGTGGTGCTCCTCAGTCAAAGTTGGCTAAATGGTTAGCGACGATTCTGAGTGATTTCATGGGTAAATTCTCCCCTTCTCATTTACGTCATTCATCAGACTTTATTGAGAGAATACGGAATATAGGCCATTGCGAGGGTAAAATGATTAGTTTAGACGTTAATGCATTATTTACAAATGTCCCATTAGATTTCGTTTTAAACAAATTCAAGGAAAAAGAAAGGGAGGGTACCTTTAATCCACAAATTCCTGTTGACATTTTAATTGATTTGATTAAGCTTTGCGTTAGCTCAACTGTATTTAGTTTCAGAGGGCAGGGATACCGACAAAACTTCGGAATAGCTATGGGGTCACCTTTGTCTCCTGTGTTGGCTAATTTATGCATGGAATTATTTGAATCTGATTTGGTTAGCCGTTGTCCTGAGGACATTAAGCCTTTTCTGTGGGTCAGATTTGTTGACGATATCTTTTTGATTTATAAAGGTAGTGTTATTCAGTTTAACCGTTTTTTAGACTTTGTTAATAATTTGATGCCATCCATTAACTTTTCTGTTGAATTTGAGGTCGACAATAATTTACCTTTTCTGGACGTTCTGGTTCACCATGACCCTGTTACTTTTAACTTTACATTTAGTGTATATAGAAAAGACACCAACGCAGAGATGTACATTCATTTTTATTCATACCATAGCCAACGTATAAAATCCAATGTAATCGTCAACATGGTAACGAGAGGGCTTCGGATTTGTGATCCACAGCACATGGACAAGGAAATGGAACATATAAGAGGGGTTTTACGAGATTGGGTTACCCAAAATATTTTATTGACCAAGCGTTTACCAAGGCTAGAAAAAACTTTTATAATCCACCGACGGGGAAATATGAATTCAAAAGTAATCGGTGTATTCCGCTTCCTTATCATCATAGTTTGGAAAGGGTGCAGCATTTATTAAAACAGAATAGGGAAAATAGGTTGGATATAGCTTTTAGGTATAATACCTCGTTAAAATCAAAGTTGATTAGGAATCATGAAAAAGAAAGGAAAGATGACGTTTGGGTTTACGTGGTACCGTGTAAAGATTGCAATAAGTGTTATTATGGGGAATCAGGCAGGGGATTAGGTATAAGATTAGAGGAGCATAAGCGATCATGTAGGATGGGATCGAAATATAGTTCAGTTGCCAGACACACGTTAGAGTTAGGGCATGTAATTGACTGGGAAGGAGCGAGAGTAATTTACAAAGATAATAATGTAAGTAGACGCAGAGTAGTTGAAGGGGCTCTTATTAATGTTTTAAACGTGTTTGACTTTAACAAATCATTTACCCAAGAGGATGCATTTTTAAATTATTTGGTTCTTAAAACTGTAAATATTAGTACAGATGTTGTTTGCACCACTCCTACTGCCCAGGTTGTCTCTCTTTCTCCTGCCCAGGCATTGGAAGGAAGAACTCCCATTGCAGGTGCCGATGCAGAAGATTTGGACGAGGGAACAGCCGAACACACAGAGGAGGTAGTTCAACCACGACGATCGGCTCGTCTTTTGGCCAGACATTTGAACGAGGGAATAACGTGATGGAGATAGTTTGTTTTGGTTGTTATCTCCCTTGGGGACGGTTCCAGAGTCCTGCCTGTCTTTCGTAACTTTTTTGTATATATTTTTTTTTTAAAGAAAAATCAGTACGGCTGATGAGGTCTACTGGTCAAGTAGACGAAAGCTCCCGTCTTTCATGTATTTTTAATACACATTTTTACATAAGTGTGGACTATTATTACTTCATATATATATATATATATATATATATATATATATATATATATATATATATAATGTGTGTGTGTGTGTGTGTGTGTGTTCGGTTATACCTTTTCCACCTTATGAAATTTTCCCATATGAAAGGTGGCTTTAAAGATGTTACACACATCCTCTTCATCGCAGAAGTGTTTCGCCAAGCACGTACGAGAACCGGATGAGAAGGGACATCCGTCACTTCAAAGACCCGATACATAAAAGAAATGTCTTTCAAATATTGACTTAGTGACATTCGAAAGTAGTTTCCGCCTCAGATTATTCTTTTGACTGAGATTATCAGTCGTCAAATTTTACCTCTTCTTAACCTTCAAATGACAAACAAACGGCTCATAAAAACGGATGTCTCAATCATCCATTCCTTCATTGTTATTGAGACATTACAAGAGTGAGGGTGAAAATGAGAAAATTATTCATTTAACAAATGCATGTACTGAATTCATTTCGTTCGTCGCATCATGATTTCTTAATCACGTTTCGTTTATTGATCTGTTAACAAGTAACTGTTAAAGTTAACTTCCGCACTGTAGTTTCAGAAACTCAACTGAAATGAGTATGAATATCTCAGCAGTCATGGAAGTCAATTATGGTGAGGATTAAAGCTGACAATGTTATAATAAGAGAGAAACTTGATTTTGAAGTCAATATAACGAAGCAGGATTTTAATTCAATCAGCAACGTAAAATAACCAGAAGTTCTTCAGGATGGAAAAGCAGTGATAACTCAAGGATGAAAGTAATTCATTTCTAAGAATAAATTACCGCAGAATTTGATGCCTAGAAAGATAACTATTTCGTCTACATCGTTATGTCTCTGACCTCCTGAAAACAATTCAGGTCAACTGTAGCAGATTCACATCAACCGTGCGTTTGATGTCTAGGCCAGCCCCTTACGACGCTCCTGGTTGGCTGTTGATAAGCTAATCACAGGGCTGGAAACTCTCAATCTCTCGAGAGAGTTCACATGGGTAGGATCTATGTTCAACCTCTCCTGAGGTATACGTCTTTCAGGAGAGGTGGAGCATACATCCGGCCTATGTGAACTCTCGAGAGTGACTGAGAGTTTCCTGCCCTGTGATTGGCTTATCAACAGCCAATCAGGAGCGTCTTAAGGGACAGGCCTAGACATGAAATGCACGGTTAATGTGAGTCTACTATAGTACCTAGGTCGACTCGTGACATGGTCGTTTGTACCTAGGCCAAGTCGTAGCTTAGACGACTCGCACCGAATAACACTGCTAAATAGTACGACGACATTAATTGCTAACATGGGAACATCTAAATGATAGCGAAATTTATTTACATTCAAATACTGCGAAGTTTCCTAATTAAAAGATAATGTCACACGGTAGCAATTCATAATAATCTAGTAGAAGATAAAACTGTGGGATCTTTTACACTCTCTTTTCCTATGGCGTTTACAAAAAATAAATAAATAAATAAATAAATAAATAGACCAACAAGTCTAATATTAAACCATATTTCCGCTGGAAAGGCTCTTATACCTTTGGCTTCCCGATCACAAATGCTTATGGGAAAAATAAAACACCCAAAGGTATTAGCGTTTACAAAAGAACTACTCATCCCCAAGATATTGGCGTTTGAAAGAATACCACTCGTCCTCAGGCTTAGCTAGAAGCTAATGGGCCCTCCATCTTTAGCTACTGCAAACTGGACATTCACATTCTTTTATAACGTTTAATACACACGAACATGTATGTATGTAAATAAATAACTGTGTACACACACACACACACACACACACACACACACATATATATATATATATATATATATATATATATATATATATACATATACACATATACATCATATACATAACAAATAGTTGTGGTGTATGTGGTAATGATAATTAGATAATACTCAGAGTCTTCCTACGCAGCGATTGCTGTTTTAGAAATCTAATCTCGCCAGTTATCCGAATGTTTGGGTTACCGACTATTGACCTGCTAACGTCCTGAACTCTCCCTTGAAAGACCGGGATTCCATCCTCATGTGTCAGAAGTGTATTTCTGTGAAACACATTCCAAAATGGTCATTTCCTTCATATATCACGGTGAAGGGGTAAGTCGAATAAAATGGTAGTAATTCCCTTGCTTCTGGAGTTGGGAAGTTGGGTAAAACTAGATGGTATGGTAGGGGCTACATACCTGTCTGGCAAAGAGAGCAGGTAGGTAGTATTTAGGTTCCAACTTCTTTTATCACTGTGTGGTTGACTCGTTGGGAAATTCACAAATTTATCTAAGTGGGATATAATAAATAAAAAAGTTATATATAAATGACTACAAAGAGAACATTACCATTACATGAACAATTAAAATGTAAAATGGGCATTGCAGGTGTACATGCTTGCATTATTAGAATATTTTCATATACGCAAAGTAATAACATTGAATTTTTTACTAATTCGGAAAGTTCCCTCTCTCTCTCTCTCTCTCTCTCTCTCTCTCTCTCTCTCTCTCTCTCTTCTCCTCTCTCCCCACCGACCCCGTCACTTCCTCCTCCGTCTCCTCCTCTCTCACCTTCCTCTCTCTCTCTCTCTCTCTTTCTCTCTTGGTCTATAATTGTTCCATTTACAAGGCTAAAATATTTGATCAAGACTGGATTCCTAGGTGGCAGGCGATTAATGCTAACTTAAGCCAAATAAGATAACAGGCAGATGATGAATCTGTTAACGTTCTTGTGCCACATACTTAGTGCCTATACAGCTTTACAACTCATTAGAAAAAAAATTGTATACCTGAAAAGTCTTAGTATGAATAATTAAAGAGGAAGGAAAAGGTATTGCAGCTATTTCTAAATGCATAAACAAGCAAATTATCTGCACATTTTATAAAAAGTAATGTAGAAAAATTCCGAAGAACGACCTCCTTTTTATTATAAGTACTTTTAAATGAGATTAATAAACAACAACTTTAACCCATCAACTATTCCAGGAGCTAAAGGCAGAAGAGAAAAATAAGATTATTCTTTTTTGTTTCTATGAATGAAAAAGTCAAATGATGAGACTGATAATCTACAGTTATGTTTATATTTACTTTCGATTGAGGCTTTGAAATATACTGATAATTAGCAATATATGGAATGATTATTAAGTGCAAGAAGTCTGGATGACTACACACTTATCATGAAAAGCAGTCATATTTCCATATAAGAGCAAGTGAAGAGAAGGTAAACTACTGGGTAGATGGAATTTTGCACCCGGATACACTTAAATTTGACTCGTCATTTGTTAACACACACACACACACAAACTCGTAAAATCCTTTCAGTGGTTCACTTCGACAAGAATTTTTTTTTTTTTTACGTGGCGCCAGGCAGCCTTCGTTTCACTTTGTCCTTAACTGTTTATCTCTTTCCATGCACTGAGATGCTTTCCTTACTGGGGACACTGGGCTTTGAGTATTCCGTTTCTCCAACTAAGTTTGTAGGATAGTTAATATAATAATAATAATATAATAATAATAATGTAGAAGTTACTAACATGAATCTTCATTGAAAGGCTATATAACTACCTAGAGAATACAAACACCACCCCCCACCAACAGAAAGGCTGCAAAAGGAAGTGTAGGGGCACAAAAAACCAGCTCTTGATAGATGAAATTGTAATGAAGAATAGTAAGAGAAGGAAATCCAACCTGAGCATGGCATGGATTGACTACAAGAAAGCCTTCGACAAGATACCATAAACGTGGCTAATAGAATACCTGAAAATATAGGGGGCAAAGGAAACACCATCAGCTTCATAAAAAATACAATGCATAAATAGAATACAGTACTTACAAGCTCTGGGATACAGAGAAAGGAGCAATGACAAACAGAACGGAGGAATGGCACAACAAACCAATGCACAGACAGTACATGAGACAGACTAAAGAACATGCCAGCTATGAAACATGGCAATGGCTACGGAGGGGAGAACTCAAGAATGAAACAGAAGAAATGTTAAGACCAGCACATGATCAGGCCTTAAGAACCAGATATGTCAAAAGAACAATAGATGGAAATGACATCTCGCATATATGCAGGAAGTGCAATATGAAAAATGAGACAAACAACAAAGCAAGCGAAAGTCCAACACTTGCACATAACCAGTAAAAAAAGAAGCATGATTTAGTAGCAAAAGCCCTCCACTGCAGCCTGTGCAAGAAACACTAGCTAGCTTGCAATAACAAGTGGTATGAATACCTACACCAGGTAGTGATGGAAAATGACTATGGGACAAAGGTATCAGAACAGATAGAGTGAGCCAATAGACCAGATGTGACATTGACTGACAAAATCAAGAGGAAATGATCACTCATTGATGTCGCAATACCGTAGGACACCAGAATAGATGAGAAAGAAAGAGAAAAAAATTGATTGATAAGTACCAAGACCTGAAAATAGACAAGAAGGATATGACATATGACAGTGGAAATTGTACCCAAAATCATAGGAACACTAGGCACGATCCCAGAAAAGAAACCTAGAAAAACTAAAGGCTGAAGTAGCTCTGGGACTCATGCAGAGGAGTGTTCTACTAGAAACAGCTCACACAGTGAGAAACGTGATGGACTCCTAAGGATGCAGGATGCAGGATGCAGGATGCAACCTGGAACCGCATACTGCAAAAACCACCAGTCAAATATGATGCCTGTGATAGATCATATATAAGTAATTAATAATAAAATAATAATAATAATAGAATAATAATAATATAATAATAATAATAATAATAATAATAATGATGATGAACCAAACAAAAACTTCTTTCAGTTTTCTCCTGAAGAATGAAAAAGAAACCTACAAAATCACTGTGTATAACGTGTTTACTTCTAAGTATTTACATTTAATTTTACTCCAAACTCGAGTACTTTCAGGCCCTATCTGTGGCCCATTTCCAAGAGATGCGTAGGTTGTCAGCCTGGGTCAAGGCCCAGCAAACTTCTGCAAATTCTTCTTGTTGAGCTGTCATATATGTGATGGCTGTTACTTACCACAAGGGTTAATCCCATTGACCATCAGTTCAGGGTATCAGAGCGACAAGAGGGGATTAGAAACTCTCAAGGAAACCAAAACAGCCATCACATAAATGACAGCTCAACAAGAAGAATTTCCAGATGACTGCTGGGCCTTGACCCAGTCTGGCAACCTACACATCTCTTGAAAATGGGCCACAGATAGGGCCTGAAAGTACTCGAGTTTGGAGTAAAATTAAATGTAAATACTTAGAAGTAAACACGTTATACACAGTGATTTTGTGGGTTTCTTTTTCAATAATAATAATAATAATAATAATAATAATAATAATAATAATAATAATAATAATAATAATAATAATAATAATAATAATAATAGTTCTATTGTGCTACGAAATTCAATGTGAATTTTCGACGTATTTTTAATTAATTCGATATCAGTTCCGGAGAATACATGCATACATACATACTAATCCTTCAACCACTAATTATAACGAAACCCCTTGTTAACTATAGTTAATTAAAATAAAGCTTATACACATAACCAAATGATTTTCATTTCCTTTCAACACCGAGTTCATAGACCTTTATCCCACATGACTATTTAAAGAATTCTATTTCAGTAAACGCTGGGGCAAAATACGACAAAAACCGCACCATAGAAAAAGGAACTCAATTCGCTTGATCATATCGCTCCGCTTCATAAGAATTCCATTTTCAACAGAATTCTAATAAATTACTTTTAAAGATTACACGATGCGAAGAAAAATGAAACTTCTTTTAACACCTAAAGGCACAGCAACGTAAGTAGAGCATGCAAAGTGTTTCAAAACGTATCATAACAGTTATTCAGGGAAAAAAAAGAAAAGAAAACATTTGCTATTCTTTACAGTGAAAAAATTAGGTCACTTCTTCCTGGAATCTTCTGTTGTTAAAACCTCGTCATGTCACGACCTTATTACTTCAAAGGTTATGAAGGTATTTTTTTTCTGGGAGTGACTTCATTATATTGACTTTGATGTCGGGCTAAACCATTACGTACTTTGTATTGGGAGGGTGAGAGTAGCTTGAATCATAACAAGTATCAAAACACTTGTCGATAAATTCATGGATGACGTAAAAAGCAAGAAACTGATTTTCTCTTTTGAATTACCGAATATATTTTCACGGCAGCAATTTCCTTAATTGTCAACGTTTTATCTGCGTTACCATCACGATTAAATGTTGATTCAGAGCTGTTAGTATGTGTGTGAAATTAATATATATATATATATATATATATATATATATATATATATATATATATATTACATATATATATATATGTATATATACATACATATATATATATATATATATATATATATATATATTATAATCTGTAATATATACTATATATGGATAGATGTATGTGTGTGTGTATGGGCCACTTAGACTTTGACATGCATTGAGCAAATCTGACCAAACTTGGTATACATTTAACTTAACATCTGGGAAAGAATACTGCGGGGGCAAAGCATCAGTATCACCAAAAGGGGGTGTGTGGAAAGGTGTTTGTTAAAAGGGTCAAAAGTAAACATAACTGAAAATGACAGGTATTAGGGCCTAGACCATACTTTCTGAGGTCGCTGAAATTAATAGTGACACTCCCGATGCCCTTCAGGTCCAAGCTTAACCTTGATAAAAAGGGGGTTGGAAAGGGGTGGGAAGGGATGATGTAAAAATAACCGAAAACAGCAGATATTATTATCTAACCCATAGTTTTTGAGGTTGCTGAGATAAACTGTGACACTCCCAAAGTCCTTCAAGTCCAAGTTCAGTCCCAATAGGAAGGGTGGTATGAAAAGGGGTGGGAGGGGGGTGATGTAAAAATAACCAAAAACGACAGATATTAGTGTTTAATCCATAGTTTTTATGGTTGCTGCGATGAACAGTGACACTCCCAGTGCCCTTCTAGTCCAAGTTCAGCCCCAAAGGCAGTGGGTTGGTAAAGGGTGGGAAAGGGGTGACATGTAAAAATAACCTAAAATGACAGATATTAGTGTCTAATCCATAGTTTTTGAGGTCACTAAGATGATTAGTGACACTCCTGATTCCATTTTAGACCAAGTTCAGCCCTTGTGGGAAGGGAGAGACGTGTAAAATTAACTGTAAATGACAGATGTTAAGTGTCTAATCTACAGTTTTCGAGGCCACTGAGATGCATAGTGCTGATCCTGATGCCCTTTAATTCCTTGTTTCAGCTCTGATAGGAAAAGGGGAGTTGAGAAGGGGTGGGATGGGGGTTGACATACAAATAAAAAACAGAAAATCACAGATATTAGTATTTCATACATAGTTTTTGAGGTTGCTGATTTGAATAGTGACACTTCCGATGACCTTTAAGTTCAAAGTTTAGCCCCAATAGCAAGGGGGTTGAGAAGGGGTTGGGGAAGAGCTTGACATGTAAATATAACCGAATATGACAGATATTAGTGTGTAAGCCATAGTTTTTGAGGTTGCTTTAATGAACAGTGACACTCCCAATGGCCTTCAAGTCCACAGTCAGCCCCAATAGGAATGGCAGGGATGGAATGTACAAATAACCAAAAATGAAGATATTAGTGTCTAATTTATAGTTTTCACGGTTGCTGAGATGAACAGTGAAGCTTCCAATGTCCTTCAAGTCTAATTTCAGCCCCGGTAGAAAGAGGGGGTGGGTAGTGACATCTCAAAATAACCAAAAACTACAAATATTAGTGTCTAATCCATAGCTATTGACATATGAGATTTATTCTTCAAAAAAAAATTATATATTTAGAAATTTATACATAAACTTTAGTAAATGAAAGAGTATGATTCAGTCAGTAGAAAAAAAAAAAAGTATTTATTCAGAGTAAGTGTTACTTTCACTAATGCTTTGATAGCATAAAAGGGGAAATATATATACATTATTCTGTAAATAGTAAAAAAATAAACGTTTTTACATTAACCACTATGCTGCTGCAAGAGCCTTAGAGGTCTCGAGAAAAAATATCTTAACTCGTATCTGTGAACAATTAGCAATTTATCATGATTTGCATATGCAATGGGGGACACATGACAGGAAAATTCCGTAGAAGGGGACATCGGCACGTCCCCCGAAGGTAGTCATTTTTTAGGGGAACAGAGATTGGACAAGTTTGGTGTTATTACGCTGCAAATTTCCAACAAATAACTTTCACGGAAACAGTAAAACAATCACGTGTTTATTAAGTCAACATGTATATAATCTAATCAGGATGGCCATATTGATAAGCAATACATACACTAACTATATATAAGAAAAAATCATTATAAAAGACGACGTAATTATTACTTTTGTCATCTGGGAATTGCCCAACAACGACCAAGCAGTGCTGAAAGAATGAGAATACGGAATATGAAAACTTAGAAAACCCTCAGCAGTGGATCAAGGGTATGAAAAGGGAACGGATGTCTACAAGAGATTCGAAATGGATATTTAGACTTATAAGCATAAAAAGTTGGTCATCGTCTGTACTTTACAACAAGAGCATGATTCTGAAAACAGGTAAAGTTAAGCTTCAGGTCTGAGGAACTCCATCGGCTCTAAGTCACATTCTGAAAAAAACCCTAAGTCATGGAGATTAAATTGTACAATTACTCTTTGTAACTGTTAAACTGAAATTATATTTAAGCACTGCATATCTCCACAAATATTGCTTTTAGTGTCAATGTACATATGCAGCTTATTATTAATATAAAATGAAGTTGTAATCTGTATTTAAACTAAGCACTCCTGCCTAGCCGCCAAAAAATTGACGGACTGTACACATCTTGGGCACAATAACAGCTGTGAATATATATTATATGTAAATTTCTTGGTACTCTGGGAAATTATTATCATCACTATTACTGTTATTAACAATAATATCATTTAGAATACGCACAGATTACTCATGAACAACACTCAAAAGACATTAGGTTTCCTTGTAAACATTTACAAAACGTAATCATAATAAGCTTAAAGGTGAAAAGGCATAAAGAGGAATCATTAAATAAAGATTAAAAGGATATGTATCGATTGAATTTTGCAACCGTAACTAGAGCATAGATTCACACTGCAAACGTCTGTGCACGGCTCCTGTTGATATTTATTATAGTGACTAATAATTCCGTTGTGGGTCTAACTTTCAAATATAAGTTATTTACACCGAGGGTGTACATACTCCATTTTTTTTTTTTTTTTTTTTTTTTTTTTTTTTTTTTTAGATAACTCTTGCATATATACGATTCAAACTTTTCTTAACATCGAAAAGCTTTTTCTGCCATTTCGAATCTTTGGAAGAAAACCAATCGACTGGAGACGTCCCTCCTTGGTATGTCGTTCGTGAAAATTACAAATTACTTGTAATTTCAACCACGTATTTAGTAGTTAATAACTCAAAGGGAATAAATCGCTGTCTGACAATATTACTGCAACAGAGTATTGGTTCAGATCCAGAGGAAAATAAAAAAGATTTTACTCAGTCTCAAGAGGAAATACCACTACGACTGCCACGTTCCATTTAGTCCCACTGATTGTTTCTTGGCGACTTTTTCAACCACAAAAATCATTGTGGAATCAGCCCTGAAAGGAGATCACTCCTATGTTGCCTGTGATTCCTTCTTTGTTCGTCTACAGACGTACCTCAACTGATGTTGAAAACGAAACGAAGAAATCTATCGAGAATTGGTAATTATCTATTCCTAGAATAAGCCTTATGATGCAGTGATATAATGTTTCATAAAGAATCATTCGCACTTCCTCACGCATAAATCAGTTATAAACCACCCAGAATTGTTTAGCTCTAACAGTCATGAACCTTGAGTTATCATATTATTCTCTCAGACCAGTTCCAGTGGACCGAATGTTGAAACATGTAACAAGAGATTGTGGACTCGGTAGCAAAAAAATTGCTATTATGACCACATCTTTGTAATATTAGAAAAGATCAATGTTGTCTAACGATGTTAAACAGAATGGCCGAAAAGCTGCCCAGTACAATTCCTTAGGTGTGAACTAACTGAATAGCGGCCCACCTATCCCCCCATAGCCTTTCAGCTTGCTTATGGAGGTCATCTTCTTTCTTTTTGTATCTAATATAAAAAAGAATACTCTAAATGTAAAACACTCTGTTTATTCTATCTCCATAAAAAAAACTATCTTATCAACCTTATGAGTGGCTGAACCAGCTGATCAAGATCCTCGTAGTTTGCCTGTAATACTCGTCTACCAACTAACTATTCAAAGATGTAATGCATCTCACTTGAAATTAATTGCTTCCCATATAGGGCAGCAAAAAAAAAAAAAAAAAAAAAAAAAAAAAAGACATAGAATGAAGTAAATTAATTTTGTAGATATGGATTAATATTGGAGCTGTTGGGAAATAAAAAAAGGGGGAATTTAATGAACGGTCACATAATGAAGAAAGACTTACGATCTTGGTATTAAAAAAACGAAAAAAATTAAAATATGCATCCATCACACAAGCTACTTGATTACTGACATCTTGGCGACGACGTTTGAGAGCAATTGAAGATATATCTGAAGAGTCAAATGGGTACTAACATAAATAGTAAATAAAATCTTATGCATAAATATATTCCATAATGCAGCAAATAAAGACAAATATCAATAAGCAAGGGATGGTAGTTGAAACGTGTTTTCAAGGCAATGATACTTGGCGGTAGTCAAAAGACAAAATGTAACCAATAGCCAATGTACATAAATATTGATGAAAGTAACAAACGGATGTAATTAATTCTCATTGAACATTTTGCAAATTAAGAACATTTTGCCTACATCATCAGAGTTGCTGCTCGACAACAATTGGCCAAATATAATATAATATAACATGTGTATATATATATATATATATATATATATATATATATATATATATATATATATATATATATTTCTTAGATATTTAGATCTTCGGCTGGAGGAGACCCCCCATTAGGGGAACAATGCGGGCGTCCTACCTTAATGGAGTACGATATTGGGGGCCAGAAATCCGTTAGGGCAAAAGGATAGGTCATAATAGGAAATGGGCCACTAGGCTGACCCTTAGTTAGTCTAACTATAAGACTTATTTCCCATGCCCTTTGCGTTGGCTGTTATATGCTTCTGTCCTGTGCCCAACGTCATAATTCAGCTGACCCAACCGTGATCTGGTCGCTCTCACTCCATTCCCAAACACCGAAGTGCAAGGTTGCTTCACTCTTAACCACCATATATTTGGGGTTTCCTGTTTCTCCCCCATGGTTATCTGGCGGACTTCTAAGGACAGCTGCCTAAAACATCTTCAGCAAGCGAACTGCATGCACAGCTGCAATAAGCTACACCCTGAAGTCGCAAGTAACGCCAATGATCTCTTCCTATTCCTGAATTTCTCTCATTTTTCAGTATTTTCAGCATCCTATTCTTCTAAAGAAGACCCTTTGTTGCCCACATCCTAGCACACACATTTTCCCTCATGTCTTGGTCCAAGACGACATTTAGTTCTGAAACAATAATTAGAGCATTCCCACCATAGTGTTAACCTGTGGTAACTAAATCTAATTAATAATTCCCTGCAGCGTGAATAATTAATTTCATGTGCGAGTAAGTCTTGGTGCATTGAATGCTGACCTGAAATTCGTTTCCAGAAGACTGTTGTCAGGCTCTTCGTGTTTTGGGGCAGCACACGAAGAGCCAGACAACAGGCCATGTTCATCTGTGGAATTTGAATTAAGCCACTTGCTGTGCTTAGCACTGCAGTCTCTATAAATAACGAATGAAGCTTTTGAATCCTGTGAAGGAGCCTACTAATTCCTCTCTAAGAGACTTCATATATAGAAACATCAATATCTGGATTGCAGTTAACAGCAAATATGGAAATATTGTAGAACTTACATGCGCATTTGAATATTAAAAAACATTAAGCTGCAAATATCATTTAATATCTAATTCACTACACCGCGGGAATAACTTACTTCCACGGTAAATTGTAACTGATAAGTGCTTTGTCATCGGCAGGATTAGCACCGTTGACTAGTTTAGAAACAATAACAGACAGTGACTCTGACCACTGAGCCACTAAGATAGCAATGGCTGGATTCCTGCCAATGGTGAAGCATTACCAATTATAATTTCTCATGGGTGTAGGTTATTCTCAAGTTATAGTGTATTGGATATTAAATGATATTTCTGGCTTAATATTTGTGATAAATATACATCAATTATATATGTCTATATATATATGTGTGTGCTGCATCTGATTGTATGTGTTTACGCATATATTCAAATAAAAGACATATAACACACTAATATCGAATTTGCTTTAGATTGTTAATATCCCAATGGCTATGGTGTACAATGGGTACCAGGGCTCCAAATACCGCTGTTCTCAGAACAGCAGCAGAAGACTTGGGTATAGGGGCCGTAATATTTCCAAAATTAATAAACCATGACACTTATGGTGGCTTTTTCCAGTACTGTGATGCTCTGTTTATTTGACATAATTACCTTAGTAAATTTTCAGCCCGGTTATATTATCTTCGGAATATCCTCCCAGTTTTCATTAGAAAACAGTATGTTTCACGAAAGATGGAGCAAATTCTCTCTCTCTCTCTCTCTCTCTCTCTCTCTCTCTCTCTCTCTCTCTCTCTCTCTCTCTCTCTGGGAAAAGCAATATCCTCGTCACCTTCAACAGCAACCTTCAATACGCTCTCGAGGGAAATAAAATTCTTGATTCTTTATGCTGAATCTGTGACAGCACTTCTCGAAAGCATCATGACAGAAAGACATCAATTTCGGAAACAGTCAAAAGTCATTTTTTTTTTTAATTCGCTTTCATAAAGGCATAAGTCGTAATCTGACAGTGAATATTGAAAGATGAGGGCGTGCTCTGACGCAAACACCAGGCATGACTGAAACCATTTCGAACGCACCTCGGTTTCATTATATTTTCTCGTAAGGAAAAATACAGTAGCTACCAAATAAGATCATCTGTTTAAAATATATGCTAATGACTATACAAATAATCCAAAGACCCCTCGGTTAAAATTTAGTTACAAAATTTTAATAATAAAGACTGATTTCGAGATAAATGAAACTGTACAGACACAGATCCCTAGTTAAAAAGTTTCTTTGCATGGGTAATAATAATAATAATAATAATAATAATAATAATAATAATAATAATAATAATAATAATAATAATAATAATATCATTTTTTTTTGCTCTATCACAGTCCTCCAATTCGACTGGGTGGTATTTATAGTGTGGGGTTCCGGGTTGCATCCTGCCTCCTTAGGAGTCCATCACTTTTCTTACTATGTCCGCCGTTTCTAGGATCACACTCTTCTGCATGAGTCCTGGAGCTACTTCAGCGTCTAGTTTTTCTAGATTCCTTTTCAGGGATCTTGGGATCGTGCCTAGTGCTCCTATGATTATGGGTACGATTTCCACTGGCATATCCCATATCCTTCTTATTTCTATTTTCAGATCTTGATACTCATCCATTTTTTCCCTCTCTTTCTCTTCAACTCTGGTGTCCCATGGTATTGCGACATCAATGAGTGATACTTTCTTCTTGACTTTGTCAATCAACGTCACGTTTGGTCTATTTGCACGTATCACCCTATCCGTTCTGATACCATAGTCCCAGAGGATCTTTGCCTGATCGTTTTCTATCACTCCCTCAGGTTGGTGCTCATACCACTTATTACTGCAAGGTAGCTGATGTTTCTTGCATAGGCTCCAGTGGAGGGCTTTTGCCACTGAATCATGCCTCTTTTTGTACTGGTTCTGTGCAAGTGCCGGGCATTCGCTTGCTATGTGGTTTATGGTTTCATTTTTCGTATTGCACTTCCTACATATGGGAGAGATGTTATTTCCGTCTATCGTTCTTTGAACATATCTGGTTCTTTGAACATATCTTAGGGCCTGATCTTGTGCCGCTGTTATCATTCCTTCAGTTTCCTTCTTTAGCTCTCCCCTCTGTAGCCATTGCCATGTGTCATCGCTGGCTAGTTCTTTAGTCTGTCTCATGTATTGTCCGTGCATTGGCTTATTGTGCCAGTCCTCTGTTCTGTCTGACATTCTCCTTTCTCTGTATATTTCTGGGTCTTCGTCTACTTTTATTAGTCCCTCTTCCCATGCACTCGTCTCCACTGGTTTTCAGATATTGCCCCAGTGCTCTGTTCTCGATGTTGATTTGCCCCAGCCCCCTGTGCTCTGTTCTCGCTTTTTAATGCCCAGTTGACACTGCCATTATTATGCCTTGTTATTATTATTATTTATTATTATTATTATTATTATTATTATTATTATTTATTAATTATTATTATTATTATCATTATTTATTTTATTATTATTATGATTATTATTATCTTATTATTATTATTATTATCATTATTATTATTATTATTATTATTATTATTATTATTATTATTATATGACTAGCACTTACATTACCCAATTCCATACTAATTAATAGAGATTTTCATCGGATTACATCGTCACTTCCAGCATAGTCATCCCAACAAATATTAAAATTACTAGCAATATGGCCTCTATAGTGAAACAATTACAAAAATAATAATTCCAGTCATTAAGGTAAAATTGAATATCCTGGTGCAGGAACGAATGAGGGTTCTGATTTGTTGAGTAGTGATATAATCATAGATTCTAAAATTTACACTTGAAAATAATTTATTAAAATTAATTCCATTTTCCGTATGACTAGTTACCCAGGTATCTCCTGAAATAATTTCTAAATAAAAAAATAAAAGATGACGATAATCGCTGCATACGATAACATTAAGGGTTTCAGTTAAGGATACAGTTATGAGCAATATCCTTAACTATTGTATAGAAAAAAATCGTATATGCAACAGAAGTCAAGGATAAGTCACTATTCATGTACTATTTGTTACAGTTCAAGAAACATCAGGATTGATATTCGATGAAGGAGAAATTATATATTTATTCATATTGATGTACAAGGGACTTTGCAGTTTATGAGAGAAAAATTGACATGGGTAAAACCAGTGTCCACCTTGGCCAAAAGTAACGCAATAATGAAATTCCAAGTTATATATTTGTTTTTAAACTAAATGAGAATTTTAACAGAGATATACTTTCTTTACAAAAGTATTATAGAAAATATTCAGCAGAGATTTGCCAAGTTGCAAGGTCGCTAGGAATACGAGTATATGTATAAAGAAGAACACACACATTCAAAGACAATGACACAAAATTTATACAATAAAGAATCTATGGTAAGAAAGGAAAATTGCTACTAATTTTTAATTTTTCAAAGACAGGAAATAATATTAATATTCATAAAATGGTTCTAGTCGTCTTAGCAAGGTTTCATACTAATCAAGCATCCAAAAACATCAGACGCAAATGCTAAAGAAATTAATAAAAAATAAACTGAATAACAAATGTGTTGAATATATACCTCGGAATAAATAAAACAAATTCAATGGCTAAGTTACACAGAGATGCATTCATACGTATTGTGAGAATAGTAGAGTTACATAACACATGACTAATCTTAGCATCAAGCCTATCTGATACCACGCATGTAGTAACCTTGAACTTTCATTTTATCTACATTCATTATCAATATGTTACTCATAGGTGTTCGTTATAATGCCCTAATGTACTACATGGTACCTTTTATAGATCACCGTTACAATTACACAGATAATCTTTAAGACAAGTCCTTGAGAACAGCGTACCCAAAATCGGGGCACAGTTGTAGAGGCATTAATTTTGATATTTATATTTCAATCAACTTGTTCATTGGGTTCAAATACTGATATACTTTATCCCAAGACAGATTATCATCAATGCTAGTCAATGAAGCAAGAGAAAAATGCGATTAGCTTTCGATAAGGATGAACAATTTTCCCTTAAAAATACAAAGTAATATGTAATCGTTTCTCTCTCTCTCTCTCTCTCTCTCTCTCTCTCTCTCTCTCTCTCTCTCTCTCTCTCTCTCTCATATATATACGTATATATACGTATATATACGTGATATAATAATATATATATATATATATATATATATATATAGATATATATATAATATGTATATTATATATGTTAATAGCTATATATATATATATATATTATATATATATATAATATAATATTATATAATATTAAATATATATATGGTGCATATGCTTCTATTCTTAGTTATATTTCGTTTACTCCACCGATACAATAAATTTTTGTTCTTTCTGTTCCAAATATTAAATACTAAACTCTCCATTATTAAAGCAGGAAACCTTGTTTGCCTGCTCTCTTAGTTTAAGCGCAATCTTGTTGCACACAAATAATTCCTTCAATTCAATCTCATGTCATAATGCTTCCCCATTAAATACTTGACTCTCACATTTCTTTGTGGGGAGTAGGTTAGACTTGTTGTTAAGCGCCGCAAGGGTATTAATCAATCTTCTTTCTGCAACAGAATTTTCCATCACACACTAGATCTTACTCATGTTTACTCGTTCATATGATTACAATGTAAGATAATGCTCTCATGTTTGTCTATTCAAGTGCACAGTTTTGTGATTGATAGTACCTAAGCCACTGTGTCACTATTGTAATTCCTTACGTTTCACAAGCTTACTGGCTACATACTGTACCTAATTTAGCCACTGTATTTTGTCCATATTTTAAACACAATTACTTATTATTATTATTATTATTATTATTATTATTATTATTATTATTATTATTATTATTATTATCACAGTCATCCTATTCGACTTATTATTATTATTATCACAGTCATCCTATTCGACTGGGTGGTTTTTAGAGTGTGGGGATCCGGGGTGCATCCTGCCTCCTGAGGAGTCCATCACTTTTCTCACTATGTGCGCTGTTTCCAGTAGCACACTCCTGCATGATTCCTGGAGCTACTTCGGCATCTAGTTTTTCCAGTTTCCTTTTCAGGGATCTTGTGATCGTGCCTAGTGTTCCTATGATTATGAGTACTATTTCCACTGGCATATCCAATATCTTTCTTATTTATATTTTCAGGTTTTGATATTTATCAATTTTTTTTCTTCATCTACTATGGTGTCCCAAGGCATTGCAACATCAAGTAGTGATACTTTCTTCTTGATTTTGTCAATCAACGTCACGTCTAGTCTATTGGCACGTATCACCCTATCTGTTCTGATACTATTGTCCCAGAGGATCTTTGCCGGATCGTTTTCTATCACTCCCTTAAGCTGGTGTTCGTACCACTTATTACGACAAGCCAGCTAGTGTTTCTTGCACAGGCTCCAGTGGAGGGCTCTTGCTACTGAATCGTGCCTCTTTTTGTACTGGTTTTGTGCAAGAACCGTACATTTGACTATTATGCAGCTTAGGGTCTAATTTTTCATACTTCCTGCATATGGGCGAGATGTTATTTCCATCTATTGCGCTATGGACATATCTGGTTCTTAGGGTATGATCTTGTGTCGCTGTTAGCATTCCTTCTGTTTCCTTTTTGAGTGCTCCCACCTGTAGCCATTGCCATGTTTCATCGCTGGGCAGTTCTTTAGTCTGCCTCATGTACAGTCCATGCATTGGTCTCTTGTGCCATTCCTCTGTTCTGTGTTTCATTCTCCTGTCTCTGTATATTTCTGGGTCTTCGTCTACTTTTATCCTTCATTCTTCCCATTCACTCCTTAGCCACTCGTCTTCTGATTTTCAGACATTACCCTTGTGTTCTGCTCTCGATGTTGACGCAGTCCTCCATGCTTAGTAGCCCTATCCCTCCTTCTTTACGTGTTATGTATAGTATATCTGAATTTATCTTGGGTATAGTGCTGTGTATTGTCACGTGTTTCCTAGTTTTCTGGTCTATGCTGCGGAGTTCAGCGTTCTTCAACTCCAATACTCCTGAATCAGATTACTGGTACTGCCCATGTGTTTTTGGCTTTCGTCATGTTCCCGGCTTTGAGTTTTGACTTGAGTATCGCCTTAAACCTCTGCATATATTCTTTCTAGATCGTGTCCTTGACATTTTGGTGTTTAATATCCTCTGATGCTCTTACCATACAGCTTGCTGTCATCCATGAACTTCAGATGGTTAATTCTGTTGCCTCCATTCATGAGTTGGTACCTGTCATCTATCTTCTGTAGTATTTTTGTCATGGGAATCATGGCTAGTACGAAGATTAGTGGGGCCAGTGAGTCGCCTTGAAAGATCTCTCTCCTGATGTTAACCTCTGCTAGTCTGATCCCAGAGCTTGGAAGTACTCTATTCCAGTTGCGCATTTTATTTTTTTAGGAAGTTCAAGGTGTTTTCCTCTGCCCCATATATTTTCAGTCATTTTATTAGCCACGTGTGAGGTATTATTATCATCACTATTATTATTTCAGCAGGTGTTCAATAATTAAAGAAACGGAAGTATGCAGGAAAAAGTTCAATAACAATATTATGTAAAAACAATAAAATTTAAATACACTGGCAATAACGACAGCATTTGTTGATAAGACAACGTGACCCGGTTGCAAATACCTGGCTAAAATACATTATTAGATTACCTTGTACTGGAGGCGATTCCAACTCAATTGTGCGATGTGAGAATCCTGTAAGCCTTCCTGCTGAGGGTGAAACTTCGCCGTCGGTTGTGGACGCGGTTGGAGGGCAGAAATAGAGAAACCAACATTCGAAGCCTGTTTTTAAGATGAAGAAACAGATGCAATTAGGTATACAGGTAATAATAATATAACTTATATCATATAACACAATGCATTTCCTACTTATAACAGAAAACCTTGAAAGCACAAAATGCTCGCTAATACAATGACACTCTATAGTATTAATTTTTGAAGACACTTAGAAACTACAGTGTCAATGTTTCATTTAAGAATAATATAACATTTAAAAAACACTGAGCCTTTTCAATGTATTATTACTCTTAAATGCCACAGTAACACTACCTTTTGTAAGCTCTTATTATGCAATCAAAGAATGAGTATAAGAAATGCCATGTAAAATCTAAAGTGGTCAAAAAGAAATAATAATGGAGTAGTGAATTAAACAGCATAAAATCCAGTAAGATAGGGGCAGGAAAATTATTTTCTTTTATGTTATAGTAACCACCAATAAATCTGGTAAGCATAAAAAGATCTGAGTATTTTAATAATATAAACAAACATAATTTAATTGAATTTCGTTCTATAGGGACAAATTTTTAATATCACATTAGGAATGGATTTCCATGCATTTAGTTCAAAATTATGTACAATGTACAGCTTTTAAGCAGCGTAATTCTTGTGGTCCAAATACCAATAACAGAATAAGTCTAAAAATATTCCATTCAACAATAACCATGGTGAAACGGTGGATCTCCTATGATAAACAAGGTTTCTATGCGGTACGTGATCCCTGTCTCTTCAATGGGAGAATTACTCCACGATCCATCACCCTCCCTGCAATTTATACCTGTTTGTTGGATGCTTTGTACCGCGTTTCTCTCTACCATGGACACTGAATTTCTACTGTTATATATCAGTCACCTCGAAGAAGTCAAAAAAGACAACATTTTTTGTTACTAATGTGTCTGACATTTACATATATATGTTACAGTGATTTTTCGTCAGTCTGCGTGTGTGTGTGTCTGTCTCTCATATACACAAATACATGCACACACACGATATATATATATTATATATATATATATATATATATATATATATATATATATATATATATATATATATATATATATATATATCGTGTGTTCATGTGTTTGTATGTATGAGAGAGAGAGAGAGAGAGAGAGAGAGAGAGAGAGAGAGAGACCAAACATCACTGGAACATACATATATATAAAAACGTCAAACACATTAGCAAAAAATTTTTTTGTCCCTTTTGACATCTTCAAGGTGACTGATACATAACAGCAGAAATTCAGTGTCCATGCTAGAGAGATACGTGGTACAAAGCAACCAACAAACAGTTGTTAATTGCAGGGAGGGTGATGGAGCGTGGAGTAATATACATATACATATATAAACTATAATGCACTTTTCTCACGGTGCATATATGAACGTTAATGAAACTGGCAATTCAATGAGAGAATACAGGTTTAGTTTTTAGGCGGATCTGGATTAAAGTTCACATCAGCTTCAGGAAAAATATACTCTCGTTACAACTTATTCCCTTAGAGGAGGGTGGCGTACAGAAAGTGTTACCATAGCGTTTCTGATGAGTCATGTACAGGGATGTGCTTGTTAGCTCCGTGCTTTGTACAGTGGACGCTCTTTTGGCTTATGTGCCGATGGCTATTCAACTTTGCTAATCGGTGTATCAAACCCATTCTTGCCGTAGCATGCACAAACTAAGACACACAAATATTATATCTATCTATCTATCTACTCTATCTATCTATCTATCTATCTATCTATCTATCTATCTATATATATATATATATATATAATCAATATATATAATTAAAATATATTTCATATTATGCTTTATTCACTTACTCTGTCACACTCTCTCTCTTGCATTGTTCATAGAAAACGTGTTCTTGCTATATATATATAGATATGCGTGTGTTTGTGTGTATATATTTCCTAAAGCAAGATCACGATTTCTATGAACAATACAACATTACAAGAAAGATAGTGACAGAGTAAGTGAATAAAACATAATATGAAGTATAAGTGCTTGAAATATTTGACGCTAAGCATTTTCGCTAAAACCGCGTATTACAGCTTAGATCTCTGAGTGGGGTTGAATAATTTGTAATGCTACTTATGTTTTCCTATTCTGAACACTTTTACTGTAATCTATATGAGGCAATAATGACACCAAGAAGATATTCGTATGGAAAAAAACCATAATAATAATAATAACGTTATAACAATAATAATAATCACAGTAGGGAAAGCTACTAGCTCGACATCTTCAATCAGCCGTTAGAAGAGAGAAATCAGTAAACAACGTTAATAAACATAATAAATCAGATGAATTTCCAATTGTGTTCAAAAGAAGCTATATGAACGAAATTCGGGTGCAAAATTTCTTGAACAAGTCCTTAAAACCCACAATAAACAATGATGCCTCAAGGTTTCCCCTAAAATTGTTTCAACTAACCGAAATTTTATATCGTACCGTTTACCTTACCAATGTGTGGTGACTGTCTACTATTAGCCATAACAGTCTGGCATTGTCTGTAAATAATTCTGATTGTTAACTGCATTATATCTTTTCAAATCTGGAAACTTCTGGTTACTTTCATTTTACATACGGTGTAGTTGGGACCCTATGGGTATTTAAGCTTAATTTGAATGTGTTATTCATCACAATTATATTTCTTTTGGATATTACGGAGGCTTTAGCATTTCATACAAACACAGCCGAAGGAATTAGAAAAAACAGAGGCAGAGACAGACCTTCTGACAAAGGATGTGGGGTAACAAAACACCGTTTCCTTTTATCAACTTTATTATTGAGCAAATCTGAAGCTAAAATATTTCTGATGTAAAAAATAATAAAATAATGTAGCAAAAAAAAAAAAAAAAAAAAAAGAGATTAGGCATTTCGATAAAAAAATGTTCGAAAATAGCTGAAAGCCAGCCATTACTTTCGAAAAGAGTTTTGCACTGAGACCTCTGAAAATGGAATTCTAAATGAAGGAAGGCCCAAATCTGACCCGCTATTTTCGGCAAACGCCGCACTGAAAGGAAAAAATATTCCGGGCAGAGCAAACAAGGTGGGATGAGGGATGAAAGGAACGGAGAGGAAAAGGCCAATGGGGTGACATACAAGAATTGAAGTGCTCCTTAGAAGCTGAATTCAGCTCTTTCTCCACCCAATGAGCAATAGAGTTGAAAAGAAGAGGAGAAAAGAAATAATATTATAAATAATGAGTTTCATTATGTCATACATTCAGATTGTAATGTGTTTTACAAATGAAGAAAATATAATTTCAGTGTTTTTACTGTTACTAGTGAAACTTGGACATATTGAAGCCAATTCTGCGGGGAGATAACTTCCTGAGAATCTTAGTGAAACTTACATTCTAAGGTACGAACCTCACCATTCTTTGACCGCATTTTTGCAGAGAGAAAGCGATTTAACTTGCAATCAGTTTCAAGTGTCCTCCGACCTTTCAATGCAGCCTTTAGAAAAGAAGCGGCAATCTACATCGCTCCTCAAGTCTTTTGTTTCGTGTTCAATCATTTCCGGGACAGCGCTTATGCCTTTTTTCCTTGTCGACATTATGAAGCAAACTGTTAATTGAAAATATTGTTTTGAATAAAATTTGAGTTTAAGTAATACAATACAAAATACTAAACGATAAAATTACATGCCCTCGTAAATATCGAGTTTACTCTGAAAAGCTTAACTGATGCAACTGTAACAATAATCTAGCAATCCATTGACTTTTACCCCCTCCCCCACAAAGCCTTCTATCATTCCCCCATTCTCCTCCCTCTTGCTCCACCCCCAACCCCCAACCCCTAGAGTGCAACTGGTCAGAAGCTGGGAAGAGGATGTAATTTAAGTAGTGCTCTAATCTCTTCGGTCCCTTATCGAGATAGCCTTTTAGAACACTTTATCTCCAGAAAGATGGAACGGACTCAGATAAGAGGTAAAAAGTAAGTGAGGAACAGTTATGTTTCACGCAACCGTGTTTAAAAACTGAAGAGTCAAAGTAGCTTCAATAAAAGTATACGATAAACAACAAACTTGTCAACAAAATAAAACAAAAGTCATTTATTTCACAAGGGATTATTCATTTCTTGGTCTTCTATAAAGAGCAATAAATCAAACTACCACAACTTGGGCACATATAGTACATAAGGCAAAACTGCAGACTACTACCGCGGGGTCCCAAACTGCAGACTACTACCGCGGGGGCAAAACTGCAGCCGGCTACCGCGACGGGCAAAACTGCAGACTGCTATCGCGAGGGGCAAAACTGCAGACTACTACCGTGGGAGGCAAAACTGCAGACTACTATCGTGAGGGGCAAAACTGCAGCCTACTATCGTGAGAGGCAAAACTGCAGCCTACTATCGTGAGGGGCAAAACTGCAACCTACTATCGTGAGGGGCAAAACTGCAACCTACTATCGTGAGGGGCAAAACTGCAGCCTACTACCGCGAGGGGCAAAACTGCAGACTACTACTGCGAGGGGCAAAACTACAGACTACTACTGCGAGGGGCAAAACTGCAGACTACTAATGTGGGAGGCAAAACTACAGACTACTAACCGTGAGGGGCAAAACTGCAGACTACTACTGCGAGGGGCAAAACTGCAGCCTACTACCGTGGGAGGCAAAACTGCAGACTACTACCGCGAGGGGCAAAACTGCAGACTACTAATCGCATGGGGCAAAACAGCAGCCTACTACCGTGGGAGGCAAAACTGCAGCCTATTACCGCAATTGGCAAAACTGCAGACTACTACCGCGAGGGGCAAAACTGCAGACTACTACTGCGAGGGGCAAAACTGCAGACTACTACTGCAAGGTGCAAAACTGCAGACTACTACTGCGAGGTGCAAAACTGCAGACTACTACTGCGAGGGGCAAAACTTCAGCCTACTACCGCAAGGGGCAAAGCTGCAGCCTACTATCGTGAGGAGCAAAACTGCAGCCTACTACCATGAGGGGAAAAACTGCAGACTACTACCGCGGGGGCAACACTGCAGACTACTATCGTGAACGGCAAAAACTGCAGACTACTACCGCGAAGTGCAAAACTGCAGAATACTACCAGGAGGGAAAAACTGCAGACATAGCATGGCATGGTTGGACTTGGCTCTGCCTGGTTTTTAGTGTTTGGCTTGTCATGGCATGCCTTGGTTTAGCTTGGCTTTGCTTGGCCTTTAGAATTTGGCATGGCTTGGGTCGGTTTTTAGAGTATGGCATGGTTTGGCTTGGCTTAGCTTGGCTTTTAGAGTGTTTGGCATGGCTTGGCTTGGCTTGGCTTGGCTTTAAGAGTGTTTGGCAAGGCATGGCTTGGCTTGGCTTGGCTTTTAGAGTTCTTGGCATGGCATGACTTTGCTTGGCTTGGCTTTTAGAGTGTTTGGCATGGCAAGGTTTGGCTTGGCTTGGGTGTTGGAGTTCTATGCATATCATGGCTCGGTTTGGCTTGGATTTTAGAGTTCTTAGCATATCATGGCATGGCTTCTCTTTTAAAGTTCTTGGCATGGCATGACTTGGCTTTGCTTGGCTTTAGAGTTCTTGGAATGGCATGACCTCGCTTGGTTTGTCTTGGCTTTTAGAGTTCTATATACTATACATATCACTACTTTGCTTGTCATTTAGTGTTTGGCATGGCACGGTTTGGCTTACCTTGGCTTGGCTTGGATTGGCTTTTAGAGTACTTGGCATGGCACGGTTTGTCTTACCTTGGCTTGGCTTGGCTTGGCTTTTAGAATTCTTGGCATGGCATGACTTGGCTTGGCTTGGCTTTTAGAGTTCTATGCATATCAAGGCTTGGCTTGGGTTGGCTTGGCTTTTACTGTCCTTGGCATGGCATGGTTTGGCTTTGCTTGGGTTGGCTTGGATTTTAGAGTGTTTGGCATGGCATGGTTTGGTTTACCTTGGCTTAGCTTGGATTGGCTTTTATAGTACTTGGCATGGAATGGTTTGGCTTGGGTTGGATTGACTTGGATTTTAGAGGGCTTGGCATAGCATGTTTTGGCTTTGCTTGGCTTTTAGAGTTCTTGGAATGGCATGAATTGGCTTTGCTTGGCTTTTAGAGTTCTTGGAATGGCATGGCTTGGCTTTGCTTGACTTTTAGAGTGTTCGGCAAGGCATGGTTTGGCTTGGCTTGGCATGCTTTTTAGAGTTCTCTGTATATCTTGGCTTGGCTTGGCTTTGCTTTGCTTTGCTTTGCTTTGCTTGCCTTCTAGAAGTCTTGGGATGGCATGGTTTGGCTTTGCTTGGTTTATGGTGCTTGGCATGGCATGGCGTGGCTTGGCTTGGCTTATCTTTTAGAGCGCTTGGCATGGCATACTTGGACTTGGCTTGGCCTTGTTTGGCTTTTAAAGTGTTTGGCATGATATGGCTTGGCTTGGCTTAGCTTAGCTTAGCTCGACTTAGCTTTGCTTGGCTTTTAGATGTTTGGCATGGCATGGATTGGTTTTTAGCTTGGCTTTGCTTGGCTTTTAGATGTTTGGCATGGCATGGATTGGTTTAGCTTGGCTTTGCTTGGCTTTTAGATGTTTGGCATGGCATGAATTGGTTTAGCTTAGCTTTGCTTGGCTTACAGATGTTTGGCATGGTATGGATTGGTTTAGCCTGGCTTGCTTTGGCTTGGTTTGGTTTAGTTTTGCTTAGCTTTGCTTTTAGAGTATTTGCCATGGCATAGTTTGGCTTGGCTTTCAGAGCTCTTGGCATAATATAGCTTGGCTTGGCTTAGCTTTCCTAGTTTTTGGCTAGGCTTTTAGCATGCTTGGCATGGCATTGTTTGGCTTGGCTTGGCATCGCTTTTAGAGTTCTTTGCTTATCATAGCATACCTTGGCTTGGCTTTTAGAGTTCTTCATATGGCATGACTAAGCTTGGCTTGGCTTGGCTTAGCTGTTAGTGTTTGGCATGGCATGGCATGGCATGGCTTGGCTTTGCCTGGCTTTTAGATGTTTGGCATGGCATGGATTGGTTTAGCTTAGCTGAGCTTGGCTTGGCTTTTAGAGTTCTTGGCATGCCATGGTTTGGCTTGGCTTGGCATTACTTTTAGATTTTGGCATGGCATTGTTTGGCTTGGCTTTTAGAGCTCTTGGCATATCATGGTTTGGCTTGGCTTGGCTTGGCTTATCTAGTTCTTGGCTTGGCTTACCTTGGCTTTTAGAGTGCTTGGCATGGCATTATTTGGCTTGTTTGGCTTAGTTTTTAGTTCTTGGCTTATCATAGCTTGCTTTGGCTTGGCTTTTAGAGTACTTGGCTTTTAGTGTGCTTGGCTTGACTTTTAGAGTTCTTACTTTTACGAGTGCTTGGTATAGCACAGTTGGGCTTGGCTTGGCTTTAAGAGCTTTTGGCATGGCTTAGCTTTGCTTTTAGAATGAATGGCATGGCATGGTTTGGTTTGGTTTGGCTTAGCTTGGCTTTTAGAGTGCTGGCATGGCATGGCTTAGATTTGCTTGATTTTGCTTGGCGTTTAGAGTGCTTGGCATGACATGGTTTGGCTTGGCTTGCTTGGCTTTTAGAGCTCTTGGCATATCATGACTTGGCTTGCTTTTAGAGTTCTTGGCATGGAATGCTTTGGCTTGGCTTGGCTTGGCTTGGCTTTTAGAGTGCTTGGCATGTCATGGTTTGGATTGGCTTGGCTTTACTTTGCCTGCCTTTTAGAATGCTCGGCATGGCGTGGCTTGGCTTTTAGAGTGTTTGGCATGTCATGGTTTGGTTTGCCTTGGCCTCACTTGGCTGTTAGAGTGCTTGGCATGGCATGGTTTAGCTTGGCTTGGCTGGTCTTTTACAGTTCTTGGCATGGCATGACTTGGCTTTGCTTTGCTTGGCTTTTAGAGCTCTTGGTATATCATGGCTTAGCTTGGTTGGCTTGGATTTTAGAGTGCTTGGCATAGCATGACTTTGCTTGGCTTGGCTTTTAGCGTGGTTGGCATGCATGCTTTGGCTTGGGTTGGCTGTTATAATTCTCGGCATATCATGGCTTGGCTTTTATAGTTCTTGGCATATCATAGCTTGGCTTTTATAGTTCTCGGCATATCATGGCTTGGCTTTAAGAGTTCTTAGCTTGGTTTGGCTTGGCAATTAGAGTGCTTGGTATGGCATGGTTTGGCTTCCTTGACTTTGCTTGGCTTTATGAGTGCTTGGCATAGCGTGGCTTGGCCTGGCTTGGCTTGGCTTGCCTAGTCTTTTAGAGTGCTTGGCATGACATGGTTGGGCTTGGCTTGGGTTTGCTTGGGTTTGACAGTGCTTGGCATGGTGTGGCTTGGGTTGGCTTGGCTTATCTTTTAAGAGTACTTGGTATGGCAAGGCTTTGCTTGGCTTTTAGAGTTTTTGGCATAATAGCTTGGGTTGGTTTGGCTTTTAGAGAGTTTTTGGAATATCATGGCTTGGGTTGGCTTGGCTTTTAGAGTTCTTGGCATAGCATGACTTAGCTTGGATTTTAGAGTGCTTAGCATGGCTAGGGTTGGCTTGGCTTTTAGAGTTCTCAGCATATCATGGCTTGGCTTGGCTTGGCTTGGCTTTTAGAGTGGCTGGTATGGCATGGTTTGGCTTTGCTTGGCTTTTCAAGTGCTTGGCATGGTATGGCTTGGCATGGCTTATCTTTTAAGGTGAGTGTACACTAGGCTACACCCCACAGTGCACATGTAAGACTCATCACCAACTCCTCCCAAATTCTTGTTCGCCCCGCCTAGTGGACTGCTCATCAAGAGTCATGCTACACCACTAACACACCATAATGAGCAGTCCAGTAGGAGGAGTCCAGTAGGAGGGGCTAAAAAGAATTTGGGAGGAGTTGGTGATGATTCTTACGTATGCAGAGTGGGGAGAAGCCTGGTATAAACTCACCTTTAGAGTTCTTGTCATGGCATGAGTGTTTGGCATGGCATGGTTTGGCTTAGCTTAGCTTGGCTTGGCTTGGCTTTGCTTTGCTTTGCTTTGCTTTTTGAATGCTTGGCAGGGCATGGTTTGGCTTTTAGAGTTCTTGGCATGGCTTGGCTTGTTTTGGTTTTGCTCTGCTTGCCTTTTAGAGTGCTGACATGGCATGGTTTAACTTTGCTTGGCTTTTAGAGTGCTTGTTATGGCGTGGCATGTCTCTGCTTATCTTATAGAGTGCTTGGCATGGCATGGTTGGGCTTGGCTTGGCTTTGCTTGCCTTTTAGAGTGTTTGGTATTGCATGATTTGGCTTTACTTGGCTTTTAGAGTGTTTGTCATGGCTTTCCTTGGCTTGACATGGCCTTGCTTTCCTTGGCTCTTATAGTGTTTGGCATGGCATGGCATGGCTTAGCTTGACCTGGCTTTTATAAAGAGTGTTTGGCATGTCATGGCTTGGCTTGGCTTGGCTTGGATTTTAGAGTTCTTGGTATGGCATGACTAGGCTTGGCTTTTTTTGGCTTTCAGAGTTCTTGGCATATCATGGCTTGGCTTGGCTTTTAGAGTGCTTGGTATGACATGACTTTGCTTGGCTTGGATTTTAGAGTGCTTGGCATGGCATGGTGTGGGTCGGCTTGGCTTTTAGAGTTCTTAGCATATCATGGATCGGTTTTTAGAGTTCTTGACTTGGCTTGGCATGGCTAGGCTTAGATTGGCTTGACTTGCCTTGCCTTTTAGAGTGCTTGGCATGGCATGTTTTGGCTTTGCTTTGCTTTGCTAGGGTTTTAGAGTGCTTGGCATTGCGTGGCTTGACTTGGCTTGGTTTATGTTTTAGTGTGCTTGGCATGGCATGGCTGGGCTTGGCTTGGCTTTTGGAATGCTTGGCATGGTGTGGCTTGGGTTGGCTTGACTTATCTTTTAGAGTACTTGGCATGGTATGGTTTGGATTGGCTTGGTTTGGCTTATAGAGTTCTTGGCATGGTATGATTTGGCTTGGCATGGCATGGTTTGGCTTGGGTTTTAGTTCTCAGCACTTCCCGGCTTGGCTTGGATTGCCTTTTAGAGTGACTGGCATAGCATGGTTTGGGTTTGCTTGGCTTTTAGAGGGCTTGGCATGGCTTGGCTTGGCTTATCTTTTAAGGTGAGTTTACACTAGGCTTTACCCCACGGCGCATACGTGAGACTCATCACCAACTCCTACCACTGCTCATCAAGAGCCTTGGCCTAGCTTGGCTTTGCTTGGCTTTGCTTGGCTTTTAGAGTGCTTGGCATGGCATGAATTGGCTTGGCTTTTAGAGTGCTTGGCATGGCATGAATTGGCTTGGCTTTTAGAGTGCTTGGCATGGCATGGTTTGGCTTGGCTTGGCTTTCAGAGTTCCTGGGATATCATGGCCTGGCTTGGCTTGGCTCGGCTTTTAGAGTTCCTGGCATATCATGGTCTGGCTTGGCTTGGCTTTTAGAGTTGTTAGCATGGCATGGCATGACTTGACATGGTTTGGCTTGGCTTTGCTTTGCTTGGATTTTAGAGTTCTTGGCATGGTATGGTTTGGCCCAGTTACAGATATTTTTAAATGCTAGTGCTATATTTTGTTCTGTAGT
>NC_087212.1:52792340-52844840 GCF_015104395.2 Macrobrachium nipponense | reverse complement strand
CTTGATTCCTATATTTCAGTATTTATCTTTTGTCAATAATAAAAAAAAATTACCTAAAGTATGCACTATACACAATGCAAACTTACATTTTTCTACCTCTGACCTCTGTATGGGATTAAATTAAACGAGATTAAAGTTGTGAATAACATTTAAGTTACCTTACTCATATTACATGCAACATATATATAACTACAGTCAGCTGAAGTGCGCTGCTCTATTCTCCCTTTGTCAAGAGATTTTCATATTACAACTGAATCCCATCATTAATAGTCACTCTTCTAGCATGCATAACATGACAATAAGCCTTGGGTAATCTCTTAATAATTGCTATTTATAATGGCCTTTCTGGTGCTGGCTATTATACATTCACAAAGGTGAAAGGGTTTTTGCTTTAAACAATCACTAAGCCTCGCAACAAATCCAGTAGATCATAAAAGTGAAATACCAAATTACCTGCCCATAGATTTATATTTGTGACAATGAGGAAAACAACACATGCTGCAACAGCAAGAAAACGGGTAATAATATAAATAATAATAATAAAATAAAATCGGCCATTGCCATTACGTTACTGTGATTTCAAAACTCTAGATTTCACTATGATTTCACCATATAGCTGGAGAAAGTATTTAATGTAGTCAACGTCTAAAAGTTTTAACATCGGTATCTTTCAAAAAAAAAAAAAAAAGAGAGAGAGAGAGAAATAAGCCCCAAATTGGTAATGTGCTTTTAATAAGGCAAAGCTTCTACAACTGCAGTACTATTTTTCTTACTATAACCGTTGTAAGTTTTGAACTCTTTTAATCAGAGCATTTAGCTCAGAAATCCATAAAACTCTACGCATCATTACACATCCACATAAAAATGATTTGTCTCATGGTAAGATGGTCACGACAGTACATTTCCCTCACTTCATCAGCACTGCAGCTTTCCAAAATTTGATGCCCTATGAATGGGCTATGGAATAAAATTATATAAACAGCTTTCAAAAGGTGGAGCTTATTTGCTTAGCTTGAATTGATTGTCTATTTATTAGCAGGGTTACGCAAAATCCGATTTTTCCAATTTTAGAATATTCCAGCAGATCTTGATGTATAATAGCTTGGTGAAGACGGGAGAACTATATTACTCATCCTCTTGTTTACGCGTTTTCAGTTTCGGATACTAGAATAAGAGAAATTTACAATTATTAAGCACATTTTCAAAGTATTATCTTTTCATTTCCTCGGAACAATGTAACAGCTTTCTAAAATATTGTTCAAATATACCATACACACACACACACACACACACACACACACACACACATATATATATATATATAATATATATATATATATATATATATATATATATATATATATATATATATATATATATATATATATATATATATATATATATATATATATATAAGACAAAGAAGTCCATGGTATATTTCATTGAGGGTCAGACAAGGAATGCGATGTGATGATTATTTTCAACAGTTTATTCCGACGTTTCGTAAACCAAGTTTACATCTGGGATTTCAGCTGGTACAAAGAACAGAGTACTTCTGTACCAGCAGAAGTCCCAGAAGTTGTAAATATGATTTATGAAACGTCGGAATAAACTGTTGAAAATTAGCATCTCATTGTATTCCTGGTCTGACCTTCCATGAGATATATATATATATATATATATATATATATATATATATATATATATATATATATATTATATACTACAGAGAGAGAGAGAGAGAAGCAAGTCTTGCGAAACAAACTTCTCCGACGTCCCAACGATGGTACTTCTGAGCATTATTTGAACATCAAAACTTATCATACTATAATGGGCGTAATGTCTGTCTGTCTGTCATTCAATCACGGCCAAACGGCTGGTCAGATGGGCATGAAACTTGGCAGGGTTAAGGCGGGGACCCTTAAGATGGTTTGTAATGGGGTTTCATCCAACCTAACCCCCTCCTTGTAGGGGGTGGGGTGAGAAGGGATTCCCTGAAACGGAGCTGTTTCTGGCAGTGAAACTAGGCTGTTTATTCCCGTAGACTTAGTTACTTTACGATTTTTCATACATAATTCCTGTACAATTTCCCCGGAGAAAGTCGCGAATATTTCAGCTCGGACACAATAGAAGATGAAAATTATCATCAATATCCACAAGATTTTTTGAATAACTTAAATCCATCGGGACTGCCAGTGCACAAAATAACGTTGAAGAAGTACTGCCCGGTAATGTTGCTTCGGAATTCCGATCATACCAATGGACATTGCAACGGAACGAGGTACACCGTTATGGAGCTAAACTCCCACGTCATCGAAGCAGTGATAGCAACGGGCCCCTCACACCAGCAAACGTCTGTTCATCCCCCAGATTCCTCTGATGCCTTCGGACAACCAGTTTCCATTCCAGTTACGGCGCAGGCAGTTTCCCATCAACCTGGCCTCTCATTCACTGCAAACAAGTCGCAGGGCCAGACTTTGGATCGTGTTGGTGTGTTTCTGCCGTCACCCATGTTCACGCATGGCCAACTGTATGTGGCAATGAGCAGAGCAACTGACTCTGCCAACTTGAAATTAAGTTGTGGACAAACTGATAATATTGTGTTCAAAGAGGTTCTGTAGTAGGTATGCATAAAAATGGCCCTTATTTTAATATTGCTGAACAAATAGTACATATAAATCTTTCACTTTTGCACCCGTATTTTATCACCCATCGTAGATGGGTAAGTTTGCTAGTATGAGTAATTCGTCTCGGTAAAGGATACAGTATTAAGTGGTGCTATGTATATATATAAAAAATTGTGCTTTCCAAGTGCCCTTTCTGATTAAAAAAAAAAAAAAAAAACGATCTTATTGTTCGGCATCATACAAAACGAAGTGGACAAGGTACACGATGGCACTACACCACGATACCACTGATAAGTCGAAATCAGCGGACCCTCCTTCAGTCCATCCTCCGTTCCCACCACCAAAATAACATCAAGACAGTTATCAGTCATTCAGCGATAAATGACAACCAATTGCCTTTCTGCTATTTGAACTGCTATATCAGAAGACCGCGCCTTGAAGGTGTCGAGAGTATGTCGCGCGCGCGCGGCGGGGGGGAACCTAGCGATAAGTCGGTGGACCAACAGATTGAAAGGGGGGTTGGAGCGAGAGAGAGAGAGTTCCAAAGGGCGTATTTCATGACTCACGGAAAAAGGAAGGGACTTTAGAGTGAGTCAGTTTGAGACAATTCGAATAACGCCTCTGATAAGGATCCGACCAGCAATGATTTATGTTTTCTTCAATTTTTTTTTTCATATTTTCATTCTTTAATTTACATTACATAAATGAGAGTGTTAGGAGCGACAACTCTACGCAAGCTATTCAACACATTGAAAAGCTAGTATTGCTAATGAAGTGTTCAAGTTGCTGAGAGATGCATCCATCTGTGGGTACTGATAAGCAACTCAGTCATGTGACCAACACCGCAATTGGGGGATGGGGGGTTAAATCGCATATATAAGGACCGGCCACAAGTCATATGCTTTAGTGAGATATCTTACTCTCCTCTGAAGCCCGTTCACCTTCGCTGCCGACTCAAACACCCATCAACATGTCTCTTAACGGAACCTTCGTTTTAGAGTCCAACGAGAACTATTCCGAATGGCTTTCTGCTATTGGTAAGAAACGAAGGATGATTTTCAGTTGAGGTTCGAAAACACAATCAACGAACTGCAATAGTGTTCTCAAATGGGAGAATTCCTTTTTATTTTCCTGTTTTTCACATCTTTTTCTTTCATATCTCCCATTACTTAGTGTATCAGCTGCAGCTGCACATTTTCTGGTCCTAACAGGAAATAATCCGCCTTCATTTTCATAATGACAGAATTATGTTAGAGCGCTATCAGTTATCGTGCTTTAAAACGGATGTTACACGTTAAATAAAATTATAAATCATATAATAATGACCATTTTAAATTGTGATGGCAGCGCAACTACCATTAATATATGCATATATTAATTTTCTTTTCTCATCTTTATTTCCATAAAAATACTTATATCTAGAAATTTAAAACGTAAAGCCGACTTAAAAAGATTTATTATACTCTTTTCTTTATTCTTTTTTTTTTTACTACGATAGGATTTATGCAGTAACAAAACTTTCTCATTGAAATTAACATTCAATTTACAAAACTTTCAGCGATAAGAATCTACGGACAGCGTAACTAACAAATGACCTGTAAAACAAAATAATGTTCTATTTTGGATGGAAAATATGTAATGACCGGAAAGAGATTATTATTATTATAGACCAGTATACGATGTATATTTTAAGTAGCCAAAGTATAAATATAAAAGATTAAAATACGTATAATACCTGGCGCTCTTTGAAACATATACGCTATACCACACGACGTCTGTCGTGTACGTTTTCAAAATAAACTTTAAATCGAATAAAGCCAAAATTTTAATTTTCCTTAACAGGCATTCCAGCTGACAATGCTGCCCGGATGGCAGCTGCCAAGCCAACTCTGGAAGTCAGCCAAAGCGGCGACAACGTTACCATCAAGACCATTGCTGGAGATAAGACCTTTACCAACACCATTGCCCTTGGCAAAGACTCCAAGGCCACCCTGCCTGGAGGAGTAGAATACTCTGTGAGTATCATTTAAAAAACACAAAGACAAGCATGTACATAAGCATATATATATATATATATATATATATATATATATATATATATATATATTGCAACTGTAATAGCCGCAATGCCCTCTTAACTTCTTGAATTCTTTGCTCTTTTTGGATACGCTTGTCACTAAAAAACCTGAAAATCCAAGTTCAAAGAAATTTTTTGAAGAAATTGTGATGTCCGGAAACGGGAAACGAACCCTGGGTTCGTTTCCCGGTACCGGACATCACAATTTCTTTAAAAAATTTCTCTGAACTTGGATCTTCAGGCTATGTAGTAACAAGCGTATCCAAAAAAAGAGCAAAGAATTCAAGAAGTTAAGAGGGCATAGTGGCTATTACAGTTGCGTATGTATCTGATAACAAAGTGACCATTAGATTCTACACACACACACACATATATATATATGTGTGTGTGTGTGTGTATATATATATATGTATATGTATATATATATATATATATATATATATATATATATATATATATATATATATATATATATATATATGTATATGTATGTATGTACATAAAGGCTGTGTAATGTAAAGCTTACGAAATTCAATGCTCGCTTGTAGATACTCATTTTTATTTTTATGCTTACATACATACATTATATACATATATATATATATATATATATATATATATTATATATATATACATATATATCATATATATATATATGTGTGTGTGTGTGTGTACACGCGCGCATCCAGAGAAAAAGGGAGACGCGTGTCTCCAAGCGGCACTGAATGTCAGAAGTGTTACCCTTGGCCTTTGAAACCTTAATTAATTTCCGGAGCGACGAAGTGTTCCGTGATATTGAATATACCGTTTCTTTCAAACAGCATCATGTACTACTGATGCTACTGCTAGTCTTTGTCTTTTTATTTATTGTACTGTAACCATTACGCTTCTTCCATATACTAATATAGGGCTATGCATAAAACAATATTGGTTTGAAAACAATCAAAAGGTGACTGAAGCATACGAGTTAGAGAATATGAACTAGCAATAAATTCAACAGGGAGAATTTCCTTCTCACTTAACATTTTCTTTCATACTCTTGTTTAGGTGAATATGACGCTTAGCGGAAGCAGCCTCAAGGGAACTTACTCTTTCATGGGAAAATCTGGAGAAGCCAGCGTTGAGATCAGCGGTTCTTCTCTTGTGCAGGTACGTTTCCTTGAAAATTTTCGGTACATTACAGGCCACCTTCCATCGAATATTTGTCCTGCAGTAAAGCAAAATGACACATTTAATAAAATCTTACAAAAAATACGAAATATGAAATGCATTACACTGAACCAAATTCTCTATATGATACATTATTATTCACATAATAAACAGTGTTACTCTTTTTCTACTTCAGAAAATGACCTGCGGAGGAGTAACAGCAAAGAGGACATACAAACGACAGTAGAAGAGAAGAATCTTACTCAATTTTCCTTTCGCTTATTTCTGTTCTCATTTTCCGATGAGACTGGCTAAATTTACATTTTCTCGAACATGAATCAGGTCATTTTTCTAATCTGTTAAACATGCTTTCCATGTATCATTTTATATAATATAATCTAAAAAAAACTTCCTTTGTTTAAATGCTGCACCCCACTTCCTTTACAAATAGTTTTTACAAATTCCAAAGGAAAACTATAGCATAAATATGGGGAATTATTAGATTTATTTTAAACGGATTTCCCCTAAAAAGACAATAAAAATGGATATATTTTGGTTGAAAACCCAGATTTCAAAGGATTTACAAATAAGGAAACTATGGTCTAGCGACGTATAATTGGACGAGATACATTCTCTGCACTAAATTAAATAGATGACTCTAGACCTCGGCAACATTATTATTCGGTGCTGATAAAGTATGTTTTAAGACAAGAATTATTTACTGAAAAACAGTAGTACTCCGCATTTAGAAAAAATGTATGTCACTTTACGGTCACACATTTTGAGTGAGAGAGAGAGAGAGAGAGATAGCTCTTGAGTAACTTTAACGAAACCGTTAAATAGGTAAGCTGACATATATATATATATATATATATATATATATATATATATATATATATATATATATATATAATATATATATATTTATACAATGAAGGCAGGGGAAGCACACCAACAGGTCAAGGCACTCAATTTCAAGCTAAAAAGTAACAATATCTAATTAGTACAATAAAATTAAGCTACAATATTAAAATACACAATGTAAGGTACAATAAAACAATCATAGTTAAAAATACAAATAAGGACCAACCGTTGAGTGCGAAGACAGAGGAAGGACTAACAAAAAACGTAAACGGTTCACGAGAGGTAAAGAGGTGTAGACGGGGCATGGGTGTTCAGTGAGGGGAACTGGTTTTTAATAAACAAAGATTCATTAATTGTTAGAACCTTGTGATTGGAAGCTCTGCCCAAAACCTTAAAGTCCTTGTACTGAATAGAATACTTACATTTATCGGTATGATCCCTTATGTTGGAAAATTCGGGATTCGAAAGCTTAGTGCCAGTTCTATAGCTGCGGCTCTATGACTGTCAATTCGGACCTTAAGTAACCTATGTGTCAATCCAATATAGGTTCCTCGATTACATTGAGGACAAGTAAATTTGTAAATAACACATGAGGTCATCAGTGGATCCAAACGGTCCTTGAAGCTGAAAAGGCTACCGATATTCAGTGGGTTTGTGGGTATAATTTTGATTTTCATGGCAGGGAGATGACCAGATATTAAAGCGTGAAGTTCCTTATAAAAAGTTGTATTGTGAATAAAAGGAAGGCTGGCATAGAACGGAAATTTAGGAACGTGAGAAGTAGGATGACGTGGAACAAAAATATTATTTAAAAATTTGGAGACATGCTTAAAGAACAATTGGGTGGGAAAGAAGTTGCTGTTAAAATATTTTTGCAAGAACGCGACTTCATTGTGAAACGATTGCCAACTGGAAGACAAAGCAAAGGCTCGGTGAAGCATGGTTAATAAGGCATTAATCTTAATATCAAGAGAACAAAAACTAAAAAATTTGTACCAAGACCAGTGAATGTTTTTTTTTCTAAAAACGGAAGTTGAGAAGCCATGAGAGGAGCGTGTAATTAAAAAGTGTAATTAAAATATCTAAAAAAGGCAACTGATTGTTGGTTTCGTGTTCAATGGTGAATTTGATGTTAGGGTGAAATGGGTTGATGAAAGTTAAAAACCTCTCGGCGTCAAACCGACTTCTAAAGAGTGCAAACGTGTCGTCAACATACCGTTTATAAAATAGTGGATGGTAACTAAGGGGACAAGAATCAAGCATTTGCTCTTCCAGCGAGCACATGAAGATACCGGCAAAGATGGGTCCATAGCCATACCATCAATTTGCGAGTAAGAACAACCATTAAAAACAAAAACGGCGTCCCGCACCGCCAGATCTAAAAGTTTCCTAAAATTCTCAGACACAGACGAACTTTCAAAAACGAGAAAAAAATATATATGACAAAGGCAACGATATGTCAAGAACATTCTTCACATCAAAGAAATCGAAATAAGGTTACAAGAATTGAAGATAGCTAGTGTGAGATGTAAAAGTAGACAAATTTTATATACTTGCTTCCGTTTCCTTCCATTTTATGGCACTTAACATATGTATGCATCTCTTCAACATTTGAAAAAAAAAATTTAAAAACCACGTATCAATTATATTTCCAGTCTATTCAGATGAACAACATGGGCAACTACAACACTCATATCAACAGCAATTAAGCCGTTGTTTTTTTTAACAATACTTTTCACAACCGGAACATTTCACTGTAAATAATAATGTACTTAACTTGAAATATGGAAGATATAAGCATTTTTATGTAATGAAGTGAACACTAGTTTAGTGAATGGATAATCAGGTAAGATAAATTTTAAATCTTTTACCTATTATGACATCCTAGAACATCTGCAATTATATTTGCACACACACACACACACACACACACACACACACACACACACACACACACACACACCACACATATATATATATATATATATATATATATATATATATATATATTAATACATGTATTCTTTTAATCACCTTGGACATTTTTCCTATCTGGATTGGTTGGAAGAGAAAGATGCGACCGAATTCTTGTCTCTCACGATCCGTAGGGGTGAGGTTGCTAGACTCTTGATAGCAGATTATGGTGGTACCCATTTATAGCCGAGTACATAGGCGGACACAGCAATCGTGAACTCTGGGCGCACTCAGCCACGGTAACCACTTTGGATGGCTGCAGCATATCCATGGAATACCTGCTTGAGAAGAGGCCTTTGGATTAACTCGTCTCTGACATCCGATTTCCAGTGTCATCCTGGCAGGTTCTTATTGTTGGTTTGTACGATGATGACAAAATCCAGGACATTCCTTTTATACCGGTAGCTACTTGGGAAACCGGCGTTTCCCAACTCCAATTTATGGCATGGTCTTTAGCCCTAATATGCTTCTTGAGAGTTCGGGGATTGTTGTACATAACATGTAGGGGGCCGAGATGTTGTTCAAAAGCAGTTATTCATATAAAGGAAGGATGCTGGAATCTGCCATCATTAGTCGAACCAACAATATGAACCTGTCAGGAGGGCACTGGAAATAGAATGTCCGGGACGAGTTAATCCTCAGATCTCTTCTCATTCAAGAGTTTCGGAGAATATGCCTGACTGACTCGCCGCAGACGGGAGCTCACAAGGTCCAAAACACGAGGGAATAATCTATTTTCTATACATCCTGGGTCAACGGTCATCTACGTACATATATATATATATATATATATATATATATATATATATATATATATATATATATATATATATATATATATATATCTATATATATATATATATATATATATATATATATATATATATATATATATATATATATATATAAAGGCTTTTGTCTCGGAAGAAAAAATGAAAGGCGAGAGAGCCAAGAACTTTCGGTCCAGCACGACCCTTTACTCGGTGCCTGAGTAAGCTGCTAGACCGAAAGTTCTTCGCTCTCTCGCCTTTCATTTTTTTCCTCCGTGGCAAAAGCCTTTATTTATACATAGCATCACGTTTTATATACTTCGTGATCAAGTTATTCATAAATATAAATATATATTATATATATATATATATATATATATATATATACTATATACATATAGGATATATATAATATATATATATATATATATATATATACATATATATATATATATATATATATATTATATGTTATATATATATGTGTAATGTATATATATATCCATATATATATATATATATATATATAATATATATAATATATATATATATATTTAATATATATATAATATTTACGTATTAAGCCGGCCTTGAGAGAGGCTATCTACGTAAACGGAAATAATTGAAGGAGGACAATTTGAAATTAATTGAACTTACCGTAAAACTGATTGTTAGTGATAATTTCTTTAGAGGGAAAGGTCGCCAGAAAACTCAGCTCGTTACTTTACAGCTATTTATTTACAAAAAAGGCCCTTGCTGGCCTGGAGAAAAGGAAATGCAGCGTCCCCCCGTTGGGACTTATATATCTCTCACAAATGGATAATAGCTGGCTAAAGTGTGATTAATTCAAGCTGGTCTCATAAACTTGGGTAATGCAACACTTGCGGGCAGAGAGACATGACACGTGGCTCAAGGAATCTGGAAAAGAATCCCAGATTAAACAAGAAAAAAGAAAAAATGACTTCTTGCTTTGATTAAGGCTGATTAATTCTCTAACACTGGGGGAAGGAAACTCTAATGTTTCACTGAGGTATGCACTGAAGGCTTGGTCTTTAACAAGTCACAAAGGGAAGCACGTGGCCCGATGAGGACAAAGGGCTTTTGATGTGGAAGGGGTAAAAATGAGACTTGAAAATGAAATTAGCAAGAGTCGTATGGTAGTAAAAGGTGCTGGGTTGAAGTTTACACTTTTAGACGTACCTGGATGCAATATTCAGGGTATCGTTGTGGAAGAATGCGGCCTGACTTGGTTCAGGTCTGGGGTTCGTGCCCGCCAGTACGCCGAGCCGATAGGCTTAAGTCTGGGAGGCTGGCCGGCTGGACATCTGTCCTGGGTCACGTCTCGCAGTCGACTGAGGCAGAATTCAGGTGGTTTGCTTGGGTGTTGGGATTCAGCTTAAGCCCCCACGAGCAAGGCAAATCCTGGAAACAGAGCATAAAGCCAGCAGAGGGGTCACAGGAAAGAGAGCTTAAGATATAGGTCTAAGAAGTACCAATCTGCCTACATCCTTCCCTTTTGAGATACGTCCCTAAAGCTGACAAAAGACTACTTTCCCCCAAACTGGGGAACCCCCTATCTCTGGCTGGCGGGTTTTGGGTTTCCCGCGTTTTACTAAAAATCAGCTGATATTTGGAAGAAATGGCTGCCGTTTTCCAAATCAAATTAATTAATTAATATCTGGGTAGACGGAACGATCTACAAACGTCACAATATATATATATATATATATATATATATATACCTTTGTCGCTCATCATTTGCCCACATTTTACCAGTGAACAGGGACACAGTAGTGTTAAAAAATTATAGTTGCAATGCGCAAATAGTGTTTATATGGGCTTTTTTATTTTCATAGTATACTGCTGGGTTATGGATTACAGTAAAAGAAAGACACACACATATATATATGTATAAGCTATATATATATATATATATATATATATATATATATATATATATATATATATATATATATATATATATATCATATGCGTGTGTGAGTAAGTGGTACACGACGCATAGACAGACAGCAGAAAGAGGAGGCAGCTCGCCTCACCTCCCTTTCGCCATCTCATACAGAAAGAAGAACTCAAAGGTGCTTCAAGGAATTAATATCAGCGGCATGTGAGAGGGGAGCTGTTATAAGAGAAGGGGAAGTGTGCAAACAGTCTCCGTTACAGAACACTCAGTTATAAGTACAGATAACTAAATTTTATATTTCATCTTTTACAATGTGGTTTAATCACACTAAATCTTATATTTTATCTTTTACAAAATGGTTTAATTACACTATTTTATCAAGCTTCTAGGCCATTTCCTAATCATACTGTACATACAATTAATTACATCACTCACTGCGATATACACACACGGATATCTATTATCTATGTATCGATCTTGCTTAGAAAGGAAAGTAACAAAAACACAATAGTAACTACTGGGATACACGAACTTGGGATCAGATAGCAGTTTAAAATTACTAACTGTTTGACTTGAGGATATATAATTTACTACCATAATCTCTAAAACTAGGATTATGACAGTTATGGTACCGTAGCTATCTAACTATATACTTAAGTATATGTATACTCGTGTATACACATACATACATACATCTATATACATATCTGTGTGTATATATATATATATATATATATATATATATATATATATATATATATATATATATATATATATATATATATATATATATATATATATATATGTATAGTATGTATGTATGTATGTATGTGAGTACCGGAAAGCCTACGTTTAGATGTTATAAAACTAAATAAAACAATCAAACTTATTGAAATTAATATTTATGGGTCGCACTCAGTTCTTCAGTTCAAATCTGTTTATAAGGATATAGGTAAGCCTGTTGGAAAAATATGACCAGTCAGTTTATTTACGAAATTTTGGCAATTAAAGACAATATTTTCATCCTACATACACATACTTGCAATTCTAGAATGACTCCATATGTCATATTAATTATCGTGTAAGGGAAGAAGGCAGAAATCTTATTATCTCAAAATTAAATTATCTTTTTATTATTATTATAAACTTCCATTGAAAATATATTGTTAATAATTTACATGTCAATTGTGCTTCTACCATTAATGAATGATCACCCTTTCATTGTTCATCAACAAGAATTTCATGTGCATTAATGGGATCCCGGTAAGGAAAAGCTTTGTAATGTTAACACTGAAGCGTATGAAGTTACGGATGTAAATGAGGCCCTAAGTACGCTTACACGTTTCCCTGGTCGTATTAATCTATCAATGGTCAATCTTGTCTAAAATCAATCTATGACGTTATCACCAATGTAAGAACTTTCATTCCTTTTTTATTAATCTTTATTAAAAAGATATAAAAAATGAGAGAGAGAGAGAGAGAGAGAGAGAGAGAGAGAGAGAGAGAGAGAGAGAGAGAGAGAGAATAACAATTAAGTTCTTGGTCTTAGGACGGTATCAATATACCTTGGGGCCGCGACACAACAGTTATCTTTAGTTACCCAAAACATCATTCTCTCTTAGCGAATGTGACGAACTCTATAAAAGAAAACGTAATTTTTCCGTACACTACCTCAACCTGACATAATAATTGAGATCATGACTTGGTGTCTGTCTACAATTTTAAGAGTTCTTCAAAGGTTAAATCACATAAAGAGAAGTAGTGAAATCTACAATAAAAGTGCACTCTATTTAAAAAAGTATTTCGGATAAACTTTTCTTTGTAAATTACGCATTTAATAATTTACACTGCCGCTGTGGTCCAAATCTGTTTTCAAGTAACCTCAAATCTCTCGCCATAGCACTTAGGCTTGACTGAGTCCTACATGGCTAAAGCTATCAGAAAAAAAATATATATAAATAAAAACAGTGAAATACTTGATATGAAATATGGAATTCACGATTTCTGTAAAAGTAGCAGAAACTGAGCTAACTTACCCTAAAACAACAAAGGCGTAGCCAGTATACATTTAAAACCATTTAATTCCACCGATTACAGTTCTCGTTGTGTTCTTGTAGAGAAATGGAAACCACAATATATGTTACAAAACTGCCCTCTCTCAAGTTTACTCTCCATAGGATGCATATCACCCGATCTTGGTCAAGCAATAATAACCATTAGTGCCTACTGTTTTGAGCTGACTAACAAAAAGTAAAGCAAATCGATGACACTTTACAGTCGCTACTTTTAAGTTTGCAGAAAGGAAGGAAATTAAAATAAAACTGCATAAAACAATAAAAATGCATGCATATAGGATCCCTTCATATATATATATATATATATATATATATATATATATATATATATATATATATATATATATATGTATATATATATATATATATATATATATATATATATATATATATATATATATATATAATATATATATATTTAGTATATGCGTCCTGAGGAAGAGTATTCCATAGGAATACATTTATATTGTTTTTTATTTCTTTTGTAGTCTTTCATCTTCGTTTCCTTTCTTATGTGGAAACTTTAAGGCAATGAATGAAAGACTTTATCGGATTAATTTACTCTGGTAATATGCGAAATATTACTATTGGTTATTATCGCTTGATCATTTTTAAAAAGAGACCATTTATGTCATTTAATTTTCTGTTTCTATTGGCTAACAGCCATTACTGATGCTCTTATATGTAATTTTATATATATATATATATATATATATATATATATATATATATATATATATATATATATATGAAAGTATTAGCTATGAAGTAAAACAATGGAGTACAAGATCTTTCTCTTTTTAAAGCATTTTGAAGCAACATACTTGTGGTGGAACGAAAAATTTTAAAGACGACAAGGTTTTACAAACCAATAAGATAACAGTGCCTGGGTTAATCCTAAACAGTTCTTTCTCACACGAAATATTATTATTATTATTAGTAGTAGTAGTTGTAGTTGTTGTAGTAGTTTTATACTTAACAATAATAACCGCTATTCATATTGTATGGAACAAGCCTAGAGAAGGTCATGGACTAAATTAGCTTCTAAAGAATATGAAGCTCATTTGAAAGACGTTACAAAAAATTGTAAGGAACATGGAAGGAAGAGCTCTTGTTAGATACTAGAAAAAAGATAATTAGTACATTAATAACTGAATAGATAAAAAGCATCTATAAATTAGTAATATATAAGGTGATCTGTTTCAAGGTAGTAAAGCTTGAACGTTTGAGGTTTTAATTCCACAACATCCTCGGGAGACTGTTTCATAGTCCAACAGTGTGAGTAATAAATGACCACTGGAACTGATAAGTTCGATAGAGAGGCACATTTACAACATATTGGTTTAGCTGTTAACAAATCTGGTCGCTCTCGCCGAAAAAGAGGACCATTGTTATGGTAAAAGTTCCGAGTTTAAATACAGCTTACAAAAACTGACAAACAGGATACCATCCGTTAATGTTTCAAGTCATAACTACAGTAGTAGTTTTAGGAAACAGAAACCTGCCACATGAAGCAACTCCTCCTAAAACAGATAAATCTTTGGCAGAAGCAGACATTCGAACAAGAGAACAGCATTACAGTAAATGAAAGCCAAATATCTTTAAATATGTTACTTTGATTTTGTCATTATTCTAAATATATGAGGCCTTATGAGTTATACCATTTTCCACACATTTTCATTTGATGTTTATCAAAAGTAACATATATGTCAAGAGCTAAACCAAGTATAGTAAAAGATTCAGACATTAAGCAAAGTCCAATCCACTTGAAAAGCAGGATAGGGTTAGAAATCAGTACGAGATTTATCCATCAATAGTGTTTATTTTACTAGAGTTCAACTACACAATCAACTCTATGCCGTGACTGAGACTAAGAGCAGTTTCATTTTTCACAATTGGAGAGTTAGAACACTACCTTGTGGAACATAAAAACACAATAGGTCTTGGTTCACTAAACATCACATCAACAGCTGCTGCCTGCCTACCTGCAAGGAAATTTTGAAGTAATCTTAAAATATCAACTCAAAGATCCTAATGATTTACCTAATCAAAAGCAGCGCTCATGATATATGATGTACTCTGCAGTCAAAACACTTAGCAAGGTTCTCTTGCAAATAGCATGTCAAATCTAAAATGGCATTGCAGGTACGTGGCATCTTTCCTATATGCATACTGACGGTTGGCTAACAATCCTTTGGATTCCAATTACTTCTAAAGTGGCTTAAACAAGTTTTTTTCCGCAACTTTGGAAAGCAAAGGGAGAATAAAAATTAGCGTATACTTGCTTTAGTACATAGAAAAACCACTCTTTGTGCTCATCAGCAAAGATACCATGTCGACACAAAAATCTACTAATTTTGAGAGAGAGCTTAAGAAAAAATAAGGAAGAAGCCATCAGGATCTACACCCCAGCTACCACGATTATCAAGATTTTTTTTAACAATCTTAGAGGAAAACGTAAATTTGATAAGAATAGATTCAGGATGACAAGTATCAGGGAGAGGAATATCCTAAGTTGACTGCTTAGCTTCGAAAGCTAGATGAAGCAGTTCAGCCTTTTCCTTAGGGCCAGAAAACAGTCTGCTATCACCTATTAGAAGCGGTGGGATGGAAGATGACCTTGAGCCAGATAGATGCTGCCAATTTGGTCCACCATAGGTGAGGCTAAATAGTTATGAGTTTTCTCTTTCGTGAATTATTGTAATTTCTTGCAGATATGTGGTAAATTCTATTCACAGCATGGCAAAACTAAACAAAAATAGTGTACTTTTCATGCGAACGACATCGACTCCAAGTGTCGAACCTGGTCTGTCTATCATGATAAGCTTATCCATACGTATCATCAAACTCTGGCTGGTCATTGGTCCTGAATTTGATCACCTTTCTAGGGATATACCTTAATATAATAGCCATCAGAATTTCATTCAACATCCTCTTGAGATTTAGGTTAGACATAGCATCTGAAATTTTAAGAGCCTGACAAGCTGCATTAATGTGATCCCAGCGCGTTCTAGATTTCAGCCAGAAAATGTTTCCAATGATGACATTAGGAATATACTGATTGCCAGATATTTCAGAAGTGCCTATATATTCATGGACTTTGGACTGCAATGCCCTTTAATAAGTTGTGGCTCAGCGCAATTGAAGGGGAATGGTACTAACGCTGTTTACAGGAATGGGAACGCAGATTAGGGGTTGCTGGGGAAGATGGGTGGCCAGGGAATTGGATTCCCACAATGGAAGTGGGGAGGAGAGGGAAATGCAGTGAGATGGGCGGATAGGTGTAGGCAAATGTTTGAACGTTTATGTTTCAACATTTAAGCTTTTTCCACACTTTATTAAAGAGCATTACAGTTATATACTTCAACTTTACTGAAACAATCATGCACAACGTAAGAGAGAGAGAGAGAGAGAGAGAGAGAGAGAGAGAGAGAGAGAGAGAGAGAGAGAGAGAGAGAGAGAGAGAGAGCCAATACCATGCCAAAACACACTGCTGTACATACATACAGCTTATAACACGTTTGTTTTTATACTATATACTAAAGATATTGCCGTACCGTATATTGTAATAAAATAAAGAAATGATGCACAATTCACATGCACAATTCACAGGGAAAGAGAGAGAGAGAGAGAGAGAGAGAGAGAGAGAGAGAGAGAGGAGAACAACCAACACTCCGGTAAGATACACACTTTCATATGTATACACCCGAACACAAACCCACAAATAACAGTGCACACTCTTACCTTACCTTTCTATCTCGTAATTGATAATTTGTTTTATTTCTTAGTGCTTTGTCATACAGTAATTTTAACTGCATAAAATAACGAATTAACACATGTACATACAGCCTATAACACAAATGAACATACACGAATAATAGTACACGAACCTTCTTTACCTTTCTCTCCTATAATGATAATTTTTTATTTCTTGGTGTTTTATCAAACAGTACTTTTCACTGCATAAATGATGAAAGAAAATTATGAAATACTAATAAATACTACAAAACATAAGAGGGAGAAAGAGAGGGCAAGCTTTTGCAACTGCTATAGGCTTTAAAGCATGACGTCACTTAACACGTCATTATACGTCACTTTGACTGATTCGGATACGTCATCAGTTCAACAGTGTATGGTAGAAGATGCTGTGCGTCAAGCACTCTCGTTTTTTTTTTTTTTTTTTTTTTTTTTTTTGTGGGCTTTCACGCTACCGATATATGTAATAGTATATATTTATGTAACATTTACTATTACATAAATAGCAAGATGGTCCTTAATAAATGAATCAGGACAGCTCAGATTTCATGCAATACAGCAAGGGACCTCAGATATGGATGAGATTTTATCTACAGATTTAAGGACAGCGCAGCTAGGTATTGAAATCCTTGATTTCAATACCAGAATCCACTTTAAATTAACAAAATCCTTTATAAATAACGCACTCAGGACTCAGGACTAAATACTATATTATCTAACTTTTCTCATTCCAAGCCTTTTATAACCCGAAGATTAGTTTCCTTATATACAGCATACTTTCCTAAATGCAGTAACGCAGCGGTAGTGATCTTTGTATTTCAGTCTCCGCTGCATGGGAAGTTACACATCTGTGCAAAAGGGCTACATGTGATTGGGGTTTGTCAATTTCTTTTAAATTTTGACGCGCGTCTTTGTTGAGGGGTGCGAGTAGACTGAAGGATAATATTTGTTTCTTGGAGAGAAACTCTCCTTATAGTTTGCATGCCACCTAAATGCATAGGAGAACCCGGAGCACTGGTAATCGTCGAGGGACATGGAGGGAGAGGGCTTTCTTACGTAGTAAAGCGTCGCATAATGTCTTTCTTGTTTGCTTTCGATAAAGCTGACTTCGTGCCCGTACAGGTCATTCATTACCCAAGGAAACTTATGTGTGGTAAGGTGTTGAAGAATACGAAAGGCGTGATGCATACCTCTGAATTCTCTCCTTCAATTGCACTTTTTGTCCTATTACATGACATTACGGGGAAAATTTTGGAAGAAAATTACCCTTCTAATGCAAAGAGGTGCCCAGGTTTTACCTCAGAAAGGGGCCTTTATTTATTTATTTATTTTTTTTATTTACCAGTCAGCCAACGTCTGCCATCAGGCCAATGTCGGCCAGTATTACAGTAACAAGCAATGCTGTCAGTTCCTTCTCTGAGATCGGTGGGTTAATTCTCTTGCGGAATGTGTGCGGTGTTGGTTTTTATGTCACCCATGGGTGTTCCTTTCTAGACCAGCCAGCTCCGCAAAGCGTAGTTTTAAAATTCGGCAATGGAGATTCTGGCAGGATTAGTAAGTGAAAGGGAGCTGTTAATTTCTGAAAAGGGAATTCCAGTCTCCAGCTTCATTAATTTCAGAGGAACTGCTAGACAGAATATCCTTCGACATTTTAGGAAAACGAAGAGAGAGAGAGAGAGAGAGAGAGAGAGAGAGAGAGAGAGAGAGAGAGAGAGAGAGAGAGGCAAAAGGCAAAATCACTGGCTTTCTACCTTCACAGTTTTACGGGAATTTCATTAATAACTATTATATCCTGGTGATCAGAAAACATAAAAATCGATGTAATTATGTAACGTAAAAACAACAATCAATATACTCAAAATTATGCAATTTTTGTTAAATATTAATACCAGTGAAATGCCCACTAACATGTACAGCAATCGAAGAGATATATTTGTGTTTTTTCGTCTCAGATTATCAGTCTTCGGTTTGTTGTAATACCTGAAGTTACAGATACAAGCAGACATTCATACTAAATAATCAATGTTATCTGAGGTATATGGAACCTGTTAGGGGGTACAGCTTACGCCAAGTTGGTCAGTATATTTGCAACATCCTTTTGGCCATTGGCGACAACGCCTTTTCCTCTTTTACTTTTGATCAGCGAAATTCGTATGTTCCTAATTAGCCGTCCGACATTATAAGAGTTCAGAAATGTGACTCAGTAAGTTCGTTCAACTAGTAATAAGCTAATAATGATAATAATTAAAAAGATAAAAAGACCTTGCAAATGTCGTTTTTTGGAGCAAATTATTATAATATACAGAAATCTTTGGCTGTTATGGATTGAGGATAGTAGTCTTCGAAATCTAAATAATGTTGTATTTTATAATGATATACTTAGAAAACTATGCAAGAAAAGCTTTTTGTCCTGCATTTCGTAGAATGTAATTCATTGCTTGCTAATAATAATAATAATAATAATAATAATAATAATAATAAATAATAATAATAATAATAATAATAATAATAATAATAATAATAATAATAATAATATATTGGAAGGAGACCCTCTTTCAAACAAGTTTTATTGAAAGATATTGCTGCATCAGCTGCATTCAACTTGTAAATAGCCTTCTCTATTTTTCTAACAATAGCTTTCTCTCTGCTACTACAACTAGCGAGTATTGCGCCGATATTACTCATCAGGAGGAGTCAATTTCGGGGATATTGCTTAAAGTTTATTTATTTGTCACAGTCAATGAACAAATAAAAATATAAGTCGATCTAGTGGCCAACGTTTCTCTCGGTATCATCCGAGCATGATCACGGCAGTGGATCGGAGTAGACTGTAGGTGTTGTCGTTTGTTGTTGTTGTTTAAGATTAAGCTGGCCTTGTGCCAGCACGGGCTCTTGCTCACAGAGCAGCCCGTAATTCATATTAGTATGAGATGTGAGATGCTTAGGATATGCAATCTTTATTGGTGATCAATGAATGATGTGGTGAGGGTGATTGATATTGAATGAAGGATTTGATGGGCAAGGTTGAAACCCTTTAAACCCTAAGGTACCCTTCAGTCGTAGGAAAAGCTGGATAGTAGTAAGTGTTGGCTAGTAGGAGAGACAACAGATTGGAAGAATGAAGGTTTGAGTTGTAGGCACAGTTAGCTAGTAAGGTAGCTCGTGAATTTCTGAGACATGTTCCTTTTCCGGTCCGCTTTCCTTGGGTGTGTGTTGTCTGGTGAGTGTGGTGGATGGATAGTGATGAGCGTGAGGGGAGGGTGATGAAGGAGGCAAGAGGTGAATGGGGATGTCTGTTAAAGAGATTTGTCTTTTTTTGTCTTGCATGTTATGTGGGTTAGGTTGGGATGTGGTAGTGGTCATGATTGTTGGCATCATGTGCTGTCAGTCAGGGTTGTGTTCTGTTCCTACCTAGGTGGTGGGTAGGAGCGTAGGAAACCTGCTAATTCATGGGTGTTTGCTAGAATGTGCTTTGTGATTTGAGTGGTTGTGCGTTCATTTCCTATGTACCTATCTCTTAGTTGCTCCGTTTCTGGACAGTCTAAGAGGTAGTGTTCTAGAGGTTCTTCTGGAATTCTTTCGCAGTACTTACATGGCCTGGGATCGCCTACTATCTTTTGCCAAGTGCATTGGTATCCAGCCTTAGACGAGAATTATGACTGCTAGTGCTCTTGACATATCTTTGGGAATGTCATGTGGTTGCAGACTGGTGGTGTCTACATACCACTTTGCAGTGTTAGAGCCTCCAAAGACCGCTCTCCTGACTTTGCTTTCTTCTTGCACTTGACAGTATGCTGAGGCTTTGCTTTTAAGTTGAGTCAGTGAGTGGCTGATTTTAATACCTATGTTGTTAATGTGCAACCCACTCTTTGCTAGGGAGTCTGCTTCCTCATTTCCTTGGATTCCTATGTGACTTGGAATCCAGTTGAGAGTAATCTGTCTGTTTCTGATTTGGTGGATGTTAGCAATTGCCCATATACTTGCCTTTTGTGATGGCTTGTATTGCTCCTTTTGAGTCGGTGTGGATAGTTGTGTTTCCTAGTTTGTGTGAGAGTCTTCTAGCGCTTTAGCGATTGCTATCAGCTCAGTCTGTAGAGTGGAGGCGTTATCTGAGAGCCTCCAGCTGTTTTAGTGATGTTGAGTAGACTCCTGCTGCCGCTGCAGGAATGCTGAGGTCTACTGATCCATCTTGTAAAGTATTCATTTGTGGCTGTCGTTTTCCTTATTGAATCTTGTGCTGCTTGTTTCAGTTGTTGAACGGTGCATGCTTCTTTGCTTGCCGGTAGGACTGTGTAGTTGATATTGAAGAGTTCTGATTTCCAGGGTGCTGGTTCTACATACTCAGCAAGAGGAGAGTCTTCTCTGATGTCAGCAGCATGCTTTTGCATGCCTACTCTTCTCAGTGTTTCTAAAAGGTTGCCAGAGTATGTCTTGGGTGGGTCTAGATCTTCGTGGAGATCAATGCACTTTTTGATCTCTCTTTTAGTGGAACAGTTCCTTTCATTTTTTAAGGTTTTTTAGCAGGATGGACGTGTTTCTCTGGTCTATTCTGTATGTCAGAGACTGTAGTTTTGTTTCATGTCTCAGAATGCATAAGTTAGTCCACATTGGAGCACCTGTGATGAGTCTCAGGGCATTGTTTGAATTACTTCAAGGCTCTTTTGCTCTGTGCTTGAGAGACTGGTGAGAACAGGTGCGGCATACTCAACCGTTGACCTTATTGTTTGTATGTAGAAGGTTCTGAGGGCGTGATATACTGCTCCCTGTTGTAGAGAGGTGATCCTCCTCATGGCATTGTGTCTGCATTTGACTTTCTGCTTGAGTAATTTCCAAGTTCTTTGCGGGGGTTGGGGAGAGTTGCTTGGTTTATGTTAACTCCTAGGTACACAAAATTGTCTACCCATTCAATGGGTTCACCCATGAGCTGTATTTCATTTGGGTCTAGACTGTGTTTGATGGCCATTGCTTTTGTCTTTGCAGTGTGATTTTTAGACCTAGGTCTTTGCATTTATTTTCAATTTGTATTATTGCACTCTGCATGTTCTGGTGAGATCTGTGTCTGTCTGTGCTGACTAGGCAGACATCATCTGCATAAATGAATATTTCAACTCCATTGGGTAGGGTGGTTGTGGCTAATTTTTCCATTAAAACATTGAAAAGGAAGGGGCTGAGTATGCCTCCTTGAGGTGTTCCATTCTCTAGACTGAGAAAGTCCGAGCTTGCTCCTTGGAAGGTGACTCTAGCCTGTCTGTTTTGCGTGTATCCTTTGCCCATGCTAAAAGGTTGCCCTTACTTTACCGCCTTGTCAGCCAAGGCTTCAAGGATGGCAGCTGCACTGGCTAGCTCATAAGCTTTTTCTAAGTCCAGAAAAACTACAATTGCTTTCCTTTCGTTGATTGTGGACATGACATCTGCTAGGCATTCTTGTGTGCCTATGCCCTCTTTGTAGGCATATAGGCGATGGTGTAGAGGTCCTGTTTTCCATAGCAGTCTGTTTAGCACCATTCTCTCTGCAGTCTTTTCTGTGCAACTGATGAGAGAGATGGGTCTGTAGGAGTTGGTTCTTTGGGCTTGGGAATACGGCTGTGTATTTTGTTTGGTTCCATTGTGTGGGTCTACTGCGTTCTGTGTATGTTCTATTGATTATATGGAGATGAACTGTTTTGGCTGCCGTTCCCATGTTCTTCAGCATGCTATATGTGATCATGTCTGCTCCAGGGGCTGTGTCTGTTCCCTTTTGAAGGGCTTTGCCCAGTTCCTTTAGTGTGAATGGAGTGTCTGTATCATCAGGGATGTTGCAGGCCGTGTTAATGACTCTCCATCTCCCTGGGTCTAGTGCCACTTGCCTTTCTCTTGTGGTTTGTGGTAGGTGTTGCCGATTTGGTCCTGTCGGCAAAATGCTGTGCAAGTCTGTTTGCTTCAGCTTGAGGGTCAGGATGGTGTGGTTGTGTTATCTTGGATTTTCCTGATATTTTGTTGAACCATTTGAACATTTTTGCAATGGGAGTAAGTCGGGTGGTCTGTGAGCACCATTTAAGCCAGGTTTCTTGCTTCACTTCTTTGGCAGTTTGTGTTTGCATGGTTTATAAACTTCTCTTAAGAGAGCATGCATCTCATCAGTGGGATTGCGTCTGAAGAGTTTTCTTGTCCTATTTACTCTTGAGTTCATTTCCTTTATTCTTGTGTTGTAGTACCAGCTGTCCTTGTGGGGGTTTGGTGATTAGTGTAAAAAGTTTTCTTTAGGCATGGAGATGTTTGCTGCATTATGCAGGCTACTCACAAAAGTCCTCTTGAAGTGTGTTTATGTTTTGGGCCGGAGTTTGGAGGTACTGTGTTGCCCACTCAGTCATTCGGTTTTCAAAAGTGGGCCAGTTTGCCAGGTCCGGTCTCCATCCTGCTGGCGGGGGTGGTGGAGGGGAATTTTTGTTATTTTTATGCTGGTTTCCGTTGCAAAGTGGTCGCTGGTTAGTATTGGGTGCACTTTCCATGCACATTCATCTTTCAGGTTTTGGGATACGAAGCTCAGGTCCAGTCTACCTCCTCGGAGGTGAGTAGCTTCGTTTGTGTCATTTAGCAGTGCCACGTTCAGGAAATTCTTCCAGGAGCAGATGTATGTGTCTGCCTGCTGCATTTGTATGTTGTTGGGATCGTAGGCATGGATGATGCGCATTGAAGTCTCCTGCAAAGAATGTGTTTTCTCTGGAGGCAGCCACTGAAGAGGTTTTCTCCTTCAAGGATTTTGTCATGGCCTTTGTATATGTTGTGAATGACTAGTGAGGTATTTCTAGCCTTATCTGGAAGGTGTTGTCAAGAATCTACTCAAAATATAGCGGCAGGTCAGCAGGGGGTCAACCGCGAGCTGCGTTTTCATTGGCTGGTGGCGCAATGCGCTCCAGCTATTGGTTGAAAGAAGTTGAGTAGATCTTGACAACACCTACAGTCTACTCCGATCCACTGCCGTGATCATGCTCGGATGATACCGAGAGAAACGTTGGCCACTAGATCGACTTATATTTTTATTTGTTCATTGACTGTGACAAATAAATAAACTTTAAGCAATATCCCCGAAATTGACTCCTCCTGATGAGTAATATCGGCGCAATACTCGCCAGTTGTAGTAGCAGAGAGAAAGCTATTGTTAGAAAAATAGAGAAGACTATTTACAAGTTGAATGCAGCTGATGCAGCAATATCTTTCAATAATAATAATAATAATAATAATAATAATAATAATAATAATAATAATAATAATAATAATAATAATATGTATTTTGGTAGAAGACCCTCTTTTAGGCAAATACTGTTAAAAAGAATGGCAGAATTAAGCGAGTTGATTTTATATATTGTTTTTTCTATTTTCCTTACAATTCGCTTCTCAGGCTCAGCGATTTTTCTGAGTAACTGGCCAATATTCATATTGGGAATTTTCAAAAATCATAAATGCTGAAGGTAATCTTTTATTGGAACAGGATATCAGGTCCAGGTCAAGCAGGGGTCGTCGTCAGTGCTGGTATTATTCAGTAGGCGTAGTTCAGTTCGGTGCTGGGTTCGTCTTCGGTTTAAGGGCTGGTATAGGCAAGGAGAAACCAAATCTTAACATCACCCAAGAAACGTTTCTCCTTCCCACCGCCGCCCGGAGAGCAGCGAACGACCCCCCAACAATACCAGATAATCAGGAGCCCCCACGGGATGACAGGATTCCTGCTACGGACGGAATTCCTGTCGTTCATCCCCAGGCACACTACTGTGGCGCTCGCACGAGAGAATCCCCGAGACCTTCGAGGTGAGAACCACGACTTCGTCCAAGACCGGCCCGACCAATGAGAATGCAACTCTAGGTCCGAGCCGCTATAAATACCGCCCCACAGACTTTCTTGCTACAGTCTCTTCAAACGACTCGTCCGAGGATGACCTGCGAGAAGGTCGAAACGTTACGTAATACCAGATATACCAGCCCTTAAACCGAAGACGAACCCGGCACCGAACTGAACTACGCCTACGGAATAATACCAGCACTGACGACGACCCCTGCTTGACCTGGACCTGATATCCTGTTCCAATAAAAGATTACCTTCAGCATTTATGATTTTTGAAAATTCCCAATATGAATATTGGCCAGTTACTCAGAAACATCGCTGAGCCTGAGAAGCGAATTGTAAGGAAAATAGAAAAAACAATATATAAAATCAACTCGCTTAATTCTGCCATTCTTTTTAACAATAATAATAATAATATGGATATTTGTCAACTATTCTGGAAAACTAGTATACTTCACAGTGCCAAACAATATTCTGAATAATTTCCAAACAATATTCTGAATAATTTCCAATCTTCGATAAAAATCCTTAGATTTGGTGTTGTCATCTGAGACATGTTACTTTTCAGTTTCACAATTTTTTAACAATCATTTCAGATCAGTATCTGTATTGTTTTCCGCTAAGCATTGTCGGAAACTATGTGAATGACGAGATCACACAATGCTTGAATGAGTTTTGCCATTTTGTAACCTTCTGGTCTTGAGAGTAGATTGATAGATTTGCAAAATAACGGGGACCCACAATGCATGTCAAATTTAATAAGAATCTCCTGGGAAAAAAATTGTCTAAAAATAAAAGGCTTAAAAAGAATCGGAACAAAAGCAATAAACCTCACCATACAGGGGCTCAAGCAAAATTGACCATAACATAAAAACCAAAACTTTCCCTTTCCTCAAAATTTGTGATCAAGATTTGCATTACAAAAGCAAAAATGAAAAGTTCTACTGCTATAAATAACCGGTAAAGAATGGCTTTCTTCCACTCTTCATTCCGTATTAATGCTTTCTTGTAAAATAAACGAACTTACATGAAAATAGAGCAACTATGATATGTAGCTCTCAAAAACATTACTACATATATCATCATTACATAGAAATGGTCTTGCTTTTGAAAGAGAAAGTCGCTTTACATTTTTTTCAGAAATTATTATTATTATAAAAAAATAAACATATTCAAAGGTCATCCTGATACGGCCATTCCCTGATTTTTGGCAAATATTTAACCATCTTTTGTGAGAGGTCTGTGTGAGGTAGGTATTCTCTCAAGCAGAGTTTCACAACGCATCTCCAGCATTTACATGCTCATTTTATCTCATACGAATTCCACATACACTGTTACCAAATATTGTTTTTACACAACAACCAAAAATGAATAGATAAACAACTAAAGTTGGCTGAGAACAATAGAGATATCACTTGACCATGATGAAAAATAAAATAGTAGTATTATCTCTTTATAGTAAGATTAATTACAAATAAATAATAAGTGGCAACACCTACCAAGTGGAACGGCTATGCTTTAGATTTCCTTTTTTCTTCCATGGTTTCATTTGCTTTAGTAATAATGGACGTGGGTGTTAACGACTCAAATACATCATCAAATACTGGTATTTCACATAACATTTGCATGTGGTCAGTGACCAAAAAGTTGTCGCCCTAGTTAGGATTCATAAAAAGAAAATACTTGCATTCAGTTCAGCATAAATTCCTTTTACAATATATAACTTGTATATTATTCTGTACTTTTACTCACAGCACTATTTTCTGCTTTCCATCTTCTGTTTCACATTAAAGAATTACGCAAATGATTATGTTTATCTTTCACAACACTGCCGCTCACTTAGATACCATTATACCCACTACACATAGTCTATGTTGAAATCATTATGACATAACTTGCTCACATGAAGATACCATGAGCTAACTTTCCACACTATCAAAGCTGCGTAAAGAGGAAACGCAACCTGGAGGATGAATCAAGACTTCACAGTCAGTAACGAGCTTTCTTTCGCCTGACTAAAATTCTACACTTCATGAAACCACGTTGCAGGAAAAAGAATGTTCTTTGACGGACTGTGCCGTTAAGTTTCCACAGTTTCAGCACACACAAATCCTCTGCTTTCAGCTAAGCGAATGGTTGTTTGGTGATAGAGAAATGCTTGCTATTTCAGCGTGCTTTCTCCTGAATAAATAAAAAAAATAATAAGGATTAAAGTTGCCCTTGCAAAGAAATATATAATGATACCACTAAAGCCAAGAACCACAGGGAAAAACGCAATTTACAGATAAAAAAAATCATGAACTTTTAAATAAAATTTACGATGTTCATTTACAATTGCACATTCACTCCCATTAATGGTGAGGGGTAAAATGGGGGGGGGGGGGGGGGTGGGGGGGGGGGGGGGGGGGAATATTGTACGGGGTAAAAAATGGACAGCGGAAAAATGGTACTGGGTAAAAATAATGTGGGGTAAATATGGTGTGGCGTAAAAATGGTTCGGGCAAAAAAAGGACAGGGGGAAAATGGTGCTGATTAAAAATGGTACGGGTAAAAATGGTAAAAATGGTGCGGGGTAAATATGGACCGGGAAAAATGGTGCGGGGCAAAACATGGACAGGGGGGAAAATGGTGCTGGGTAAAAATGGTACGGGTACAAATAGTGCAGGGTAAAAGTGGAGCAGGAAAAATGGTGTGGGGGAAGAGATGGTGCTGGATATAAATGGTGGGGGTAAAAATGGACAGGGGGGGAAATGGTGCAGGGTAAAAATGCAGATGGAAAAAGGGTGTGGGAGAAAAAAGGGGACAGGGAAAAAAGGTGCGGGGGGAAAATGTTGCAGGGTAAAAATGGTTTAGGGAAAAATGGAGCAGGGTACAATTGATACGGGGCAAAAAATGGACACAGGGAAAAATGGTGCAGGGCAAAAAATGGACAGGGGGAAAAATGGAGCGGGAAAAATGGTGGTGGGCAAAACAGGACAGAGGGAAAAATGGTGCGGGGTAAAAATCGAGGGTGGAAAAATGGAGCGGGTAAAAATGGTACGGGGTAAAATAGTAAAAGGGTAAAAATGGACAGGGAGGAAAAATGGTGCGCATTAAAATGGATTGGGGTAAACATGGGGCGGGATAGAAATGGTACAAGGATAAAAATGGAACAGGGTAAAAATGGAGCGGGGAAAATAGTGTGGGCTTAAAAATTGTGGAGTGGTAAAAATAGATAGGGGTAAAAATGAACAAGGGTAAAAATGGATGGGGGTAAAAATGAATAGGGGTAGAATGGATAGGGGTAAAAATGAACAGCGGTAAAAATGGATATGGTAAATGGACAAGGGTAAAAATGGATAGGGGTAAAAATAAACATGGGTAAACATGGATAGGGATAAAAATGGACAGGGGTAAAACTGGAAATTGAAATGGACAGGGGTAAAAATGGACAGGGGTAAAACTGGAAATTGAAATGGACAGGGGTAAAAATGGATAGGGGTAAAAATGAAAAGGGATAAAAACTAACAGGGGTAATATGGATAGAGGTAAAAAGAAATAAGGGGTAAATATGAACAGGGGTAAAAACGGATAGGGGTAAAATGGAAAGAGGTAAAGATGGACAGGGGGTAAAATCGGACAGGGGGCAAAAATGAACAGAGGTAAAAATGGATAGGGGTGAAATGAACAGGTGGTAAAAGTGGACTGGGTTAACATTACATTGTAATATAGTATTTAGAAGACTTGTGAATACGCTTAATTTCTTAAGCAATTTCATTCCATTTCATTTCCAGATCTTACTCAGCGTGCCTTTTTCTTATTTACATTTTGTAGTCTTTCACTAAATTTCAACTCATTTTAAATGGAGCTCAACGACATTTTCCCCAAACGTAAGGCTGAAATTTTTCAAAAAATTCAGTTACTTTCACAATCACGTCAATTCTAAGCGTCCAGCCCCATCGTATGTATTTCAACATCTAAATACTTCACTATATAAAATTTACATGTTTCTGCAAATTAATACTTCAACCGGTAAGAAAATGAGAATTCAGTTTTATGCAACGACCGAAAGTGAAATGAACGCAATATAAATGGGCCAATGGAAACTAATTCATTATTGCAAATTCCCAGTAGAAAGGGAAACTGAATTAAAATCTTAATATTCCATGGGAAAATGTTCATTTGAAAATGAAGATACAGATCAAACATTCCTAAAATCTATCACCACCACTTGTTGAAGAAATAATCACAAAATGATGGTAAAGCGTACAAATTGCCGAGAGAGAGAGAGAGAGAGAGAGAGAGAGAGAGAGAGAGAGAGAGAGAGAGAAGACCAACAGTTTTCCAGAATCTTTTTGCTACTTGTGTAACATCAGAGCCACTAAACTGTCAGCAAGAACTGTTGAAAGATGCAGAAAGCATGCTGGTAGGGGGTTTCAAAATGCACCCGTGTTCGGCAGTTAGGAGGGGAAGGGAACAGACGGTAGATATAAGGGTATCAGGTAAGTGGAGAGGAAGAGGGGGACCAAGGGTGGTGGGACTGAGAACAAACGTGAAAAATTGAGTAAATACTTTGAGAGAATATCTTATAGTTTCCTCATAGTGAAGTGAGGAATTAAAAATATGAAGTTAGATTCTTGGTCTATGCATTTATTTTATACAAGAATATCGCTCAACTATAAACTTGTGGGATCTATTTTAATGTTCGAGCAAATATAAGGAATTTCCATGAAAATGAGGGAAGAAAACAGAAATAGAGAATTATTAGAATTGTAAATCAAATTTTTTGCGACATAATTTGTTACCGTAGGCCGACAAAAAGTGCAAGTTTATAAACTGCAAACGATGCTACTTGAAAAGATATTTGTTTCAAGGAAAGAGAGAGAGAGAGAGAGAGAGAATCACAACGATAATTCTTGACGACTCAACTACCAATGAAGCATCTGTAGTCCCCTGAACGAATGACTGTGCTTCGTCTCCATTTCCTGTGCGAAATGCCAAGAAGCAATCGAAGACGTAATAAAATAATAGGCACAAAGTCTAGTACAGAAAATCTGCTTTCATTTTATTCATACTTTTCTCAGGGTAACACGATACCACCAGTACAACGTCGACAGGAGTGTAATATATACGGAACGAGATAGTACGTCCTGGAACGTTAAGTACCCTCTCTAAATAAAGTACCTAATCCCGCATTTAGTAACCCTGGGCTGGACGTTGGCAAATGGAATGGCTGTGTTCATTTTCCATACACTGCCCCGAAGTTATAGATAGAAAAAATGTTGACATATGCATTCGGCTTGATATAAGAAGAGTTTTATTTCTAAATAAACATAAGGAAAACAAATACACAATCCTATAACCATTTTAAATTCCATACTGATTTTTCCTGATAAGATTCTTGATATCTTTTAGTTGTCAGTGAAGGTTTCAAAATGAAGTTTTCCCCTAGTACTTTTTTATTATTATTACATATTATGTTTGTCTCATTAGAATACCAAAATCCGCAAATCAGCAGACAATAATCAATAGACAGAAAAAGACAAAGAGAATCATTGAAGAGAAATGGACTTGTCTTTCAACGAAATACGGTAGCGCAAAGCAACGAAGACTATACAGAGGAAGTCAAACTTCATTTCAGTCAGGGAAGGGGACATCAGCTACCTCTGACACTGACTTCTCTTTCGGAGAATTACGGAGGGACAATCCTACGATTTACATTTGCAATATGACAAGTGACGCTTCGGAACAATTTCCAAACGTTGGGAACTGCTAAGAGCTTCTGCAAATGAAGGGTGAATATATTAATCTATCGGACATGGAGACGAGAAATACAGGGACATCAGCGAAAAGAGATGAAAATTACTTCCAAAGGGAGTTTCTTCTTCAGAGACATGCAAGAAAAACGCAGTTAACAAATAACTGATAACTGAATAACAGAGGATCATTAAACACAATAACACAGACCAGTGACCCATTTTACAGAAAACAATGATGCGATAGAGGTACAAAATCCTTATGTGGCATTCTCATAAGATTATTTTAAACAAAAAGAAAAGCAAATGTAGATTCCTTTGAATAAAGCATTAGTTAATTACTCAAACGAGAGAGAGAGAGAGAGGAGAGAGAGAGAGAGAGAGAGAGAGAGAGAGAGCGCACTATGAATCAGAACATTTAAATTACTTTGGAAGTTATTAACCATTACATATATTTCCAAGTAGCTACTAGAATTCATAGAAACAGTTTGTAAATGCATCGGCGTATTTGCGAAGCTCCACTAGATTGGCAACGATAAGTCATTTTTCGTTGCGTTGTCTGCTCGTAAGTACATCAGAAATATTGGTAATTTTTCGGGGTTAATTTGGTTGCAAAGTGATAATAGACATGAATGAAATAAACATTTGTAAGGTAAAATACTCGTTAAAATGGAAGATGACGCACCAGAACGGCAGCCCTGAATATTTTCGTGATAAAAGTAACTTAGATTTAGCAGATTCTGCAGATATTACCAAATACTGACACATCGTTCATTACAGAGCAGCTTCGTACACTGCATAATGACCCTCGGCCAAGTTACTAGTGCATTTCACTTCTCCTGGTAAAACAATAAACTACCTAATAAACATAAAAATTAGTCTTCTCTTCTGTTAAAAGCAAGTATTGACTGAGAAACGTAAGCTCATACAAACGCGCGCGTGCACGTGGCCGCACTATGTTATATATATATATATATATATATATATATATATTATATAATTATTATAGATAAATACTATATATATTATCTATATATTATATATATATATATATATATTAAGATATATATATATATATATATATATTATTTTTTTAAAAATTATTTTAAAATATATCTATATATATCATATATATATATATATATATATATATATATATATATCATATATATATTTACTATATATATATTAGATATATAGATTGCTATCAAAGATAGGGTAAGCCAGCAACCTGTTCTTAAGAGTCTAACGAATTTGTTCCCCAGAATTCCTGGAAAAAGAATTTGAACTTATTCGCAAGCAACTTTCGTCTTTAAAGTATCCTGACCATATAATTGAGAAATCAATTCACAAAGCAAATGTAATTTTCTACCGACCCCCTAAAGACAAGACCAGAGATACACCCAACAATAAAATGAAAATTCCTCACCTGGACACGATTAAGAGAGTAACCCACACCCTCGGAAAATCTAACCCTTTTGCATTTACTTACCCAAACACCTTAGCCAAATCCCTGATTAACGTCCAACAAAAGACATCTCCCAAGGACACCAGGGTTTACGAAATCCCATGCCAGGACTGTGACCAATCTTACATCGGATTTACAGGTAAATCACTTCCCCAGAGATTAATACAACACAAACGGTCAGTTAGGTATGGACAACAGAACTCGGCTATTTTCAACCATATGATGGAATCGGCCTTAATAAAAGAGAGGCAGGTAATGAACATCTCAAAAGGAGCATGGATTTCAGATACGATCGACAAGGTTTTCATTCAACCAACACTTAAGAAGATTAAAGGAAGATTATCAGCGGGGGTGACCTAAATTGGCTTGCCTGTGGATGGACCTATTGGTATAAATACCACCTTTTCTGTAAACTTTTCTCATTCATCTACCTGAAGAGGGAGACAGCAGTCTCTGAAATATAGTACTTTTCTCTCTATATTTTGGTGTTTTTATGGGCTCCTTTTATTAGATATATATATATATGTATGCATATATAATATATATATATATATATATATATATATATATATATATATATATATATATATATATATATATCTATATATATATATATATATATATGAGAGGTATTTAAAAATATGTAAAATCATATCATGATAATATTCTATGAACACCTTTTCTTACGATGAAACGCTCTGGGCAACAACAACTTTAAGGAAAGCACAGAGTGTAAATAGACAGTCATGAATTCATGCATTCTTAATAAGTTTCAACAACAACAGTTGCGGCTTCCAACAACAAGAGGTAGGCAGGCAAGGAAAATAAGGAGCAAACATTTTATAAAAGAAACCCCAAATAGACAAAATACACACATTTATTAATAGTAATTTTCCTGCAGAATTACGCTACAATGATGAGATAATTTTAAATATTACGAATTCCTTCATCAGAAAGAAATACTACCATAATTATATGTATGTATGTAATCTATAATGTATATATATATATATATATATATATATATATATATATATATATATATATATATATCTATATATATATATATAGTATATATAATTAATATAGCGCTCGCAGGAAAGGTCGTAGACACTGAGCTTTCGTCTGTATCTCAAGATACGATCACAATGCTTTCTGTTACTGTGATCATGTCTTGCAATACATACGAAAGCTCACTGTCTACGACCTTTCCTTGCACCTCTTCTGCAAGCGTATCTTGTTTATATACCAAGGGATTCTTGTGATATTGGGGGTACATGATTTAACTTTTTCGTATTAGTTTCCTAACTTTAGGTGTCAGTGTTTACAGAAGACGGCTAAATGTATTAAGCCTTTTACAAATTCATGCATCTATTTTGATATTTTAGTATTTGACATTTCACTCTATTAAATACTACTGGGCTTACAAAGGGATATGTGTACAACATATTGAAAGGACAAATACACCTCTCAATCCTCCCTTTCTCTCTAAATTATTCAGATCTGAAACTGTCAAGGGCCTCAATTATGTATCTGATATTATGTACCATTGTTAGTTTCAACATTTTCTCCTTTATCGAGATTCATCATATAGGAACACCCTGCTGAATACTACATGTATTTGCATAATATTCACCCGATTAAAGCAGCACGAAGGTTGTAGTTAACTTCCTGTATATAAGACAAATGCGTAAGCCAAGAGATGGTGAATGAGGTCCGTGCTTAATACGCGATCTGCCTCTAAAGTGAAGGTAAGTTCTGGAATATTTCCCCATACCTTGGTTGACATGGTTGGTGAGTCTACAAACTAAGAAGAAAATATTTTGAGTGGCACCTTTGACAAGGATATGAAAGAGGAAGTAATACTATAAAAACCAAAATTATGTCACTGCATGGAAGATTGTAAAAGAGACTTTATATGTTGTCATGGTTATTCTGCATAATTGATGGAATGAAGTTTTTTATTTGTTTTGTTTGTATAGGGTGTGTTTTTTTAACTTTTGCAAATGTAAATGGTAGAAGAAAAAACGTGAAAATCCTTTCACTAGTTTCTGCAACAGTGTAAGATAAGAATGGCATACAATTGAAAGGGATCAACATAATTTTGAGAAAGCTTGTAAAAGTGAAGAATGAGGATGTCTGAAAAGACAGAAAGAGAGCCACCTAGATTTCAAGATGTCAAAAAATCCTTTCACTAGTTTCTGCAACAGTGCAAGGTACGGATGCCACACGACCGGGGGCTATTAACATGAATTTGAAAATGCTTGTGAAAGTGAAGATTGAGGATGTCGGAAAAGACTGGAGGAAATCCATCTAATTTTGAGGATGTCTGAAAATCCTTTTACTATATTCTGTTTTTTTCCATCTGTCCATCCGCCTGTGGCGTTTTCGTTTGGTAACACTGCGTCCCGGGCTTTAAATAATTACACTATGCGTAAGTTTTAGGTAATTAAAGGGATATCTGGGTGTACATTTGCAACTGAAAAGTGTTTCAATAAATTACTGTATGCTAAATACACCGTTAATATTTGAAATAAGATATTATTATCATTGTTGAATGTAACTATCTAAAGCCCGGGACGCAGTGTTACCATACGCAAACACCACAGGCGGATGGACAGATGGAAAAAAACAGAGTATAGTTTATATTGGTGTAGGATTTGGATAACACACAAAATGGAAACAATCAACATGAATTTGAGAATACTTGTGAAAGTGAAGGAGTCAGACTGCCTAAATTGCTGATTAACTAATTGATTTATAGTTACTAAAACTGGCGAAACAATATCTAGTTTATTGACGCCGTAATAAAATAAAATATGAAAATGAAAAATTTAAAATATTTCAAATGAGAAATATATAATTTTATATATATATATATATATATATATATATATATAGTATACGTATATAAAATAAATACACACACACGCAACACACACACACACACACATATATATATATATATATATATATATATATATATATATATATATATATATATATTATATATATATATATATCGTATATAAAATACACACACACACACACACATATATATATATATATATATATATATATATATATATATATATATATATATATATATATATATATATATATATATATATATATATATATATATTTATATTATATAGATATGTAAAATGTCTGTCATTTCGTATTTACTATGCATAATACACACATACTGCAAACTTATACTGTATGATTTAAAATTTGTTGAGGAGGCCCACATCCCAAACAAAGATATATAACTGATCTGTATTATAATCCTCCCGAGAAGTGTAACAAAGATAAAATGTCCTTCTCTGTCACGACCCCAAGAGAGGAACCCATATCTTAGCTTTCCAAGACTTTGACATTCGAGCAGCAAATGTCTTACAATCAAGGGCACAATACAGTTCCACAGAATGGAAGATTTTCATCTGCCATCAAGAACCCTTGAATAAGTCTTGTACATCTAATTCTTAGCCTGCACAACATTGTTTCTAGTCTCCTTGGCATACATGGATACGACAAAGGAGATACTGATCACCTAGTACAGTTCATTTTCTGTTTTTTTTTTTTTTTTTTTTTTTTTTTTTTCAATATTTTCCCAAAGCGACTGCCAAAGGTTTTTAATTTACTGACCCACAAGTGGGCATGCATTCCAATATGGTAACATATCTATATATATATATATATATATATATATATGTATATATATATATATATATATATATATATAATATATCTATTACATATACATATACATATATACGTGTATATATATTATATATATATATATATATATATATATATAATATATAATATATATTATATATAATATATATAAATATGTATAGCATACGACCATCAACAGATAATGTTAGAGTGAGGCTGAGTTATGAAGAACACATTAGCAATGTAACTTATGCCAGACATGATGCCACTTATCAGCGACATGATAACATGGCATGCAGAATATTAGGGTTTATGGTAATGACGACGAGAGAGAGAGAGAGAGAGAGAGAGAGAGAGAGAATTATACGTTTTACAGAATGATCCATTTTTTGCTAGTGAGCGGAAATGTTCCTTAGTAGTACAGCAACATAAAGCTTAGTTGCGGGAGTGAGAGACCGTGAATCAATTTACTAGCTTAGCTGCCTTCGTTTGCTGACGCCATTTTTCATAGCTTTTCATCTGCTATTCAATTTCATGGCGTCATTCAATTTCTTGGTATAAGCTGTTTCGCTCTCTCATACGTTATTGCAAATTCCATTACTTAAATTTATTTTTTGAACGGGTAGTAACTCGTTTAATCTTTTACTGAGAGCATTCATAATTCAATCGAATGCAGTTCTCTCCAAATTATGTTTTCTGTTTATATCAACTCTCCCAATATTGCAAGAATTAATGACGAGTATAACTGAGAAGTATACAAGTGTTCGCAATTCCGGAATCAGGAATGACTGATTATCGATATTGTCGTCCGTTTATATATTAAATACCAATTAGAATTCCGTATATATCAAATACCAATTTAAAATACTTAAGGTCCATAACACCACGCATTGTCCCTTTTTTAAAGACACGTATAATGTTTACAATGCAGCACACAAGTTGCATAAAAGTATGGAAGAAGGTGGGTTGGAGACACTGGGATGAAGATTTAGCAAGATACCATAATCCTCTTGTGAAAATCTGTTAATTTTAATAGTTTAGTTGAAAACTGTGTTCAATGAGTGAAGTGCAAGTTAAAGCTTTATGAAGTCACACGCCCTCATCACATATTTGATACGCATTACTTTGGCCTTTTCACGCGAGATGATCACAGTAAATCATGGTTTCCTAATTGCAGAGTGCATATAAGATTTGATAAGTTGGATGCATTTTGTTTATGCACATTTGTCTATTTTATATCTACAATAAAAAGAAAATTGAAAAGACTGTTGCGACTGTGACTCAGCATACTTGAAAATATTAATTTTGTATCATATATAATTCAAGAGACTATTCAAATACACAGCGCATTATACCATTTTTGCCCGGCACAAATGTTGAAAAAAAAAAAAAAGTTATCGCAGGGAACAATCGTGTTATATCTGTACATTTCATAGCCTGTAAAATACAGCGCTACGGCGCAATATTTCCAACAGAATGAGAGATATTAGGTACAGAAGCCACTATTGCCTTTTATCATTAAATGGGTGTAATCAATTCACTGTTTTCCAATTCAACCAAAATATAATGACAAACTTAAGAAAATTTTATTTTAATGATTATAGTAATATAACTAACACCTGTAGATATTCATAATATATGACCTAATATTTCCGTTACACTCAGCACTAACAAATAACAAGGTTGCGACGATACTGTTTTCACAAAAGCATTACTGGATGCCTAACGTTGCACATAAAATAAAAGTGAGTAGATGAAAAACATACTTGCTGTGTACCGAACCTTTTTTTTTTTCAACCATTACAGTTAACTCTAACAAATAATCTATAAGATACTGATCAATAACATTACAAATTCTGATGGAAATACGATGGTAATTAAAATAAGATAAAATACGATAATGAATCAATAATATAGGAGCTTTTAACCATTCTAAGCTTTATGTTGGCTTTTGAAGATTGCGTGGGTTACCACCGCTCTGAAATAACTAACCAAAATTATATGTAAAATACGTTGGAATAAAATTACTTTTCTTCCAATTTAAAAAAGGTCGAGCGTGGAATTCTTAGTTCTTAAATTCATTGATTAAGGCAATGTGGTAGCAACACACACAAACACACACAATACATTCAAAATGTAATACTGCAAATACACGGCAGTTCCTGAGTCTACTCTTAGGAATACTTAAATGCATATCAGTTTATGTGAGGTATAGGGCAGGAAATGAATTGCAAAACCAATAAAACTAGATCTCATAAAAGCTTCGCATAAGTTTTATATTACCATTGCCTAGGGATATTTTCAATCGTCCAAAACATTCAAAAAAAGTTTGGCTTTTGCAGTTTAATTATTCCACTAAAACGTATTTAAACACTTTGCTACACTACAGTCTAAATGAATATGTATAGGCACTAAAGGTATACATTAATAAAGCTATAGATGGATGAAAAGCTACGAAAGGTTTCCCTTTTAAAACAAAATCTGACAGTACATTCTCTCTCTCTCTCTCTCTCTCTCTCTCTCTCTCTCTCTCTTCTCTCTCTCTCTCTCTCCAGGGAAATTTAGGTGTCTTAACAATTTCATGTGTGGCCGGAATAAACTTTATTGCAGCCTCAATAGAATTCTCCAGGTTCTTTTCCTAATTTCACGTTTTATGTAACTGCCCTGTGTTAAAACGTAAAACCATAATGTGCGGCATAATTCCATGGTACAATATATATATATATATATATATATATATATATATATATATATATATAATATATACACATGTAATTATACATGTATATATATAGATATATATATATATGTATATATATACATGTATATATATAATATATATTATATATATTATATACATTATATATATATATATAATATATATATATATATATATATATATATATACATTATATATATTGTTCAAGATTTTATGCCAGAACCAAGGAAAGTTAAGATTTATTATAACAAGATTCATTCACCTTTGTCTATATGCAAGTTGCCCCCTTGAACTGAAAGCCTCCATTCTCTAGAAAGCTATCTCTGCTCCCATTGGCCGTCCTGAATGTATCCCCCATAGGGATTGCGTGGAGCTTACTAGGAGAAATTTTAAAAGGAGCAGTGACCCAGCTGCTCGCTCTCAGAAGCACCAGAGAGCTCGGAGCACTCAAAAGCTCCTTTTACCTCTCCCTGCAGACACCACTTCACCCTCTCTGCTCCCCCTGCCTCCTCTGGGAAAGTCCCAAGAATTTTTATACTTCCATAGTGCACAGAAATATCAGCAGATAAGAATACTACCAAGCCCAGGATTTCCAGGTACTGTGAGTAAATTCCAGTTCAGCCAGGGAATTGTTTTGCTTTTTGTCTGTATTTCATTCCCATTCTTCCGAGGCGACTTCCACCCCCCTGTGTTTAGTTTCTCATTCCCCCAATCTTGGTTCAATGCTGTGATTACTCCCCTTGTGATACTAGTAAACATCCCCAAGTTAATTCAAGCAACATAATAGTTCCTTCTGTGAACTCCCAGTCATTTCCATCCCCTGATTGTGCAAGACATTGGGAACCCTTTGGAGTAATCCTTGCATTTTCAATAACCGGTTTGCACTAAATTCTGAACACTGTCTGGTTGCCCCAGCCACGTGCTTCTGGTGGATCGACAATCAACCACCTTATTAGTTCCTGGCCCTATATAAATTAATGTACACATAGTGCGTTTAAAAGTAGAGTCCAGCTTTTATGTAAATTCCTCCTTTCTCAGTAATATCGGCCTTCTTCCATAGGATTTTTTTTTTCTCTTTTCTTTGTTGTGATCTCTCGTTCCTACATTTAAGGCTAATTTTTTTAGTGTTAGGCTACATTTTTTAGTAGAGAACGAGCAGTTCAGAACAATATATATATATATATATATATATATATATATATAATATATATATATATAGTGAAATTGTAGTGTGTGCGTTTGCGTGAGTGCTTGTTTATTACCTTCCTTATAAAGGAGGTGGGTCTCAAAAGGTGTCTATCTTACTGGATTTACAATACGAATTTTAAAATTAAGTTCCTTGCCATAAGCCCATCTTCCATTTTACCGGAGGTAAATGACCACCAGGTATATTATTCAATAAAGGCCCACAAAGACGGTGGCAAGGAAAGCATCTAAAACGATCATCGTCACTAGGGAATCGAGCATTAGCAGTTCCGTTGATGAGGAGGATATCACGATCACAGTGCCACATGGTCATTATATTGCCCTATGTCTCACGCACAAGCACATATATCACACGTGTTGCAGGTATGCAGTCTGAATTCAGGCTTGAAACACATGTATTACACTGATTATTTCCTCTCTGACAATCCTAATTTCAATCAATGATCAATGATTACAGTCTTTTCACTGTGTTTGGTCATTCTCTATTAAATTCGACGGTCATGATTATAACCTTGGCTTGTCTTGTCATTCATTTTCCATTCCGAAATACCTGAGTAGCTTGATGTTATCTGGCCTTTTAATTAAAGCCTCTCAATGCAAGTCGGCGACGAATCTTACTAAGCATTCGTGATTATCGCGAACACAAAGATATGAAATAATGACTTTATTATATTCTCACTTCAAAACTGTTTTATTCCCTTTTCAAGAACATATTTTCATGCCTAGTACATTATTTTCTTATCCATAACATTCACTTATTGAAAATAATAGTTTTTTTTTATACAATGAGAAATATGGTTAGAGATAAACGTGTGATTTTTTTATCTTCGTCTCCTTTACAGCACCGTATGTAATAGGCAGTAAAGGTTTTTTTTATTAATTGAAATCTAAATATAACAAATCTGGCTTAATTTGCTTTATATTTTTCTGCTAGCTTGCCATCTACTTCCTCAAGAGGTAGACTCATGTTTTATTGCTAGACTATTTGTTTTTATATTTGGGTTGCAAGCCTTAACTGTGATAACTCTCCTTTCCCCACTACAAGAATAAAGCAATATTATAACTTCCGCAAAAATCCTACATCGTTTATAACATCAATAATACTGTACGGTTGACCCATCTGATTATTAATAACTTTGTTTCGGTAAATGAAACCTTTCCCGTAATTATGTAGATCACACCATGTTTACCCTAAGATTCATAAGCAAATATGAAAGCTTGGAAACGAAGCACCAATTGTCAGCTCGTAAATCTTTCCAAACGGGTTTCTCTGTAGTTGACTAACATATTCTCAATTTTTCTTAGAATTTCAGTGGCTATAGAAACTTTCCCAAGTTTCGAGAGGGGTGTAATTACCAGTTTAATTACTAACTTTACCAGTCATACACAATCGGGACGAATACATACATCAATATAATATGGCAATTAAAGTTAAAACCAAAATTAGATTTGTCGTTTCCTCAGCAATAGATTATCAATCAAATACCAATTTAGGAAATTTTAAAGGCAGAAACCCCAAATCTGTTGAGAACTTTAGCCTGGAAAACAGATGCCAATGTATACGGAAAAAAATCTTTAACTAAACGTTTAATCGTTCACCTATAAAGAATAAACAACTGTGAACAAATTTGCCCCTTCGTCTCTTCTGACCGTATTAATTAGTGTTCTTTTATTGGGAAACGAAATTACATCGATTAACTTTGGAATTGTTGTCAGTTCTTTTGCGAAGCTGAAATGAAGCATCTCTTCACCAATGTTCCCTACCAAGGTTAATACTTGAGTTCATCTATAAACCCTTCAAGTTCTAGTGAGTTGAGGAATTCTTTGTCTATGATCCAATGATTAAATATAACTGCACTCGCACTCGCAATGGCTTCCAAATAGTATCAATACAAGGACCCAAACGGAAAATATTTATTTTATCTCAACGACGATATTCAATTTACTCGTTCCAGAATACAGTAATTTAATACACAATTTAATAGGTTTTTTAATGGCTTTCAGATATATACATAATTTTTTCAACAAAAGTATGAAAAGGCATTAAAATGTTGTTGTTTACCAGAAAACAATGCCAATCATTGATATCTGATTATTATTACTATCATTTTTTTTTCTATCACAGTCATCCTATTCGACTGGGTGGTTTTTATAGTGTGGGGTTCCGGGTTGCATCCTGCCTCCTTAGGAGTCCATCACTTTTCTTACTATGTGCACCGTTTCTAGGATCACACTCTCCTGCATGAGTCCTGGAGCTACTTCAGCGTCTAGTTTTTCTAGGTTCCTTTTCAGGGATCTTGGGATCGTGCCTAGTTTTCGTATGATTATGGGTACAATTTCCACTGGCATATCCCATATCCTTCTTATTTCTATTTTCAGGTCTTGATACTTATCCATTTTTCCCCTCTCTTTCTCTTCGACTCTGGTGTCCCATGGTATTGCTACATCAATGAGTGATACTTTCTTCTTGATATTGTCAATCAACGTCACGTCTGGTCTATACGTATCACCCTATCTGTTCTGATACCATAGTCCCAGAGGATCGTTTTCTATCACTCTTTCAGGTTGGTGCTCGTGCCACTTATTGCTGCAAGGTAGCTGATGTTTCTTGCACAGGCTCCGGTGGCGCCGTGGCAGAGTGGGTTAGGTTGTCAATGGACTGGTTAAGCAACATTGGGGCTGCTCAGTCGTTGGATGGGTGACCGCTCTCCTCTGCGTTGATTCCTTGGGAAAGGATCTTTGCCATAATTTCCTCAGTCTACTCAGCTGTAAATGAGTACCTATTCCTGATGGGGTAGGGTCCAGCTACGGATAACATAGCAAAACTCAACCATGATGGAAAGAAATGATGGATTAAACGACAACGACGTAAATGGAACCTCTGGCAACAGAGGAGCTTCGTCCGGCAGCCATGTATTCAGCCCATTTGAAGGGGAAGACGATCAGGTACTTGGAGTTCGTCATCCAGCAACTGACCACCATAACGACAGTAACCAACAGACTGAGAAGCAAGCCGGAGGAAGAAATGGACAAGAGAAGATTATTATTATTATTATTATTATTATTATTATTATTATTATTATTATTATTATTATTATTATTATTATTATTATTCAATACAAGAAACCTATTCATACGGAACTAGTATTGAAATGCAAGAATAGCATTTTCGCCTGGACTTTTGCAGTTCAACTGCACGACATCCTCAGGGAGGCTGTTCCACTGTCCAAAGGTGTAGGGAATAACGAACCTCTGGAACTGGGAAGTTCGACAACGAGGCACATTTACTGCATGTTGGTGCTGCTGTTCAGCGGATCTGGTTAATCTCTGCAGATAGAGAGGACCAAGGATCAATTGTGAATGTGAAAGTTCCCTGTTGAAATACAACTTATGATAAAGTGACAAACAAGAGACCACCCCTCCATGGTCCAAGTCATAACTGCTACACTTAGGAAAAACTTATGAACCACTAAGAGAGACAAATCTCTGGCCGATGCACATCTACACAGGAGAACAGTACTCCAGTAAAAGAAGTACAAATGACCTAAAACAGCCTGCATTGATTTGATCACTGTTATACTTATGTGAGGCCTTACGAATAATACTTAACTTTCGTGCGGCATTCACTGAAACTTTCATCAAATGTTTGCCAAAAGTCAGATGTGATTCAAAAGGTACACCTATAAAATAGTTAAAGCTTCACACTAAATCAGAGAAGTTCAATCCACTTGAAGAGGAGAATGGGGAGGGAAATCTGTACAAGATTTGCTCGTCAATAGTGTTTTCTCTTAACTGGAGTTCAGCCTCATACCCCACCAGCGATACACAAAGGGAACGCTCTAATGGCGGCTTGGAGCCGACGCCTCATGAAGCGTCGCCTGCTAAAAACCTAAATAATAATGTCACGAAGGCCAGAAAACACTCCCTAAATAGCGTAAACACTAAAACCAGTACTTAACTTGGATGCAGATGGAGATTGACGATCCATAACGAAGAAAAAATCCAAAATAGCAAAAACACAAGAGAAAGACAAAACGCGGGAGTATAGCGTACGGCTATCTGAAGGACTGCACCATTCTCTGATCAGGTCTAAGTCCCAATTGATTCTAAGGGCAGTTTTATATCTCATAAGTGAAGACTTTGCTACATTCATAATTTGATGACCTTTCTAGGGACATATTTGATTAAAATAGCCATCAGCCTTTCATTTAATACGTTCCACTCCTGCTCTATCCGAGACGAGAGTAGTTGCTACTCCAGGTACTAGCTGCTATTTGGGAAGCCGACTACTGTTGCTGCGAAAGTTTTTAAAAAGTCCAATATTATCTGCATTGTAATTTTTGATAAAATTCTTTATACTGGTATCAATGAAAAGATAAATATTTCTCCTATCTTTATGTCTTGCACTCAATAACATGATATTAATGCTTTTCCCGGAGGAACGCTAAGAATTTCACAAAATGCAAGGAAATCATTTTCCACTTCATATATGTTCCCCTCGACATCCATTTATTTGTGATTATCATTTTTTATGAATGGACTGATATTGCAATCACATTATTTAATTTGAAGCCATTTTTGTAAAATAATACCAATCACCGTAGTCTAAATCGGATACGTTCATTTACTTGGGATTTGAAGAAAGCGGTGTACCGAGCTCTTACCAAGAAAAATGCCATTTATGAAATTAGTAATGAATTATTTCTTCTTTTCCAAAAAATAAGTCCTTCATGGGAAGTTCACTGACACTAATCTTTGAGGCTAGAGAGAACTAAAATTAAAATATTGAAAAATTCTACATTTTTTGTATATGCGGGCCTGCTGTAATTCTGCATTTTTTTTTTTTTTTTTTTTTGGCTGGTTTTGGTCTCTTCCAGTACCTTTTATTTTATTCTATAACTAAATCTCTATCATCAGAGTACAAAAAGAAGATTAATCTTTAATGTTGCGCCATAGAGAACTAAAATTTAAACACTGAAAAATTTGACATTTTTTCCAGATGTGGAACTTATAAATTTAAAAAAACTTTTGGCTAATTTTGATTTCCTGCAATTTCTTTTATTTCATTCTATGACTAAATCTCAATCATCAGAGTACATAAAGAAAAGAAATCTTTAATTGCGGGGAAGAGAATTACAATTGAAACGTGAAAAATTTGACATATTTTGCATACGCGGACCTAAGTTTTGCTACATTTTTGGCTAATTTTGATTTCCTCCAATTCCTTCTTAATTCCTTTTATGACTAAATCTCTATCATCAGAATACATAAAGTAGAATAATGTTCATTAATTTGGGGGTGGAATTTGTATAAAATTTTTTATACATATTAATTCCTCCAATTCCTTTTCATTTTATTCTGAATAAATCGCCATCATCACAATACATAAAGAAGACTAATCTTTAAATTCATCTTGTGGTCAGGATCTAAAACAGCAACTGAAATATTAAGCGCCTGACAAGCTGCAATAATACGTACTATCCCAATTTGCTCTGGATTGCAGCCAAACAGTTTTTCCATGGGTGGAATTAGGAATATATCGATTGACAGATAATTCCCTCTCAATGACGCAATGATCAGGAGTGCCTGTATATTCACAGACCTTGGACTTCACTCTAGCTGTAATATCTGTGAATATGAGGTCTAATCTATTACCAGAAATGTGCGTGGGTTCCTAAATTAACTGGACAAAATCGGAGGACACACAAAACTCAAAGAGCAGACCGGCCATGCTGATCTGTGGAATTTTAATTTGTCATTCACTGTCCTTTGCATTATATTCTCCACAAATAACAAATGAAGCTTTTGAATCCTGTGACTGGGACATACTAATGCCATCCAAAAGACAGTCATATCTAGAATCGCCGATATTTGGATTGCAGTCAGCAGCAAACACGTAGACATTGGGGAACTTGCTGAACATTTTAAAACAAAGAACTTCATGACTGTTATGTAAAGGAATTAATTTCGTTAAGTACCACTATTGCGATTTAACCCTTAGGATTAAACTCGACTCAACGATGTTAGAAATTCTTTTGAGACACCGAAAACCAATCAGTTTTCAGAGTTATTCCATTGTTGACTACTAGCCGCATTGTAAACAACATAATACTATTTTAATTATACCATCAACATCAACACTAACATATTTCTGGGCGGCTGGTTGTCCGATCTAAAAATTTAAACAATGTTGGATCTAGTCAGCAACTGCAGCAAAAACCACTCTATGAAGTATAGATAGAGAGACAGGTATTTAGATCGATAGACAGACACCTTTTATTTTATTCAAAGCATTAGTGATGTGGTTTTGAACATTAGATGCCTTTTCCGCAGAAAACCCATCATAATCCACTTCACATAAATAAGAACTGGTAAAAAGAAAAAAACCTTTATCAAACGAAATGCTGTTATAAACTTCACATCTTGACTCTCCATCTTCGTATTGAGAATCAATATGGAAACAATCAATAACATCTGACATCAGCCGGTTTATTGCTGTTACATGTGAAGTACACTCATATCTACAAACGAAAAGAAAAAGGATACTAATAGATGTTTGAAATTCAGCCTTTCCGACTAGGCTACCCAAGGCAGGAATCTAAGAAGGTATAAAGATGACGAAGATGAACAAAGCTCCTTATTTGAGGCGGGAGAGGGCGAGAGGCTAGTGAGGAGTAAAAGGGTGATTGAAGGAGAGAGGGAAGGGGATGAACAAGCGTTCGCATCTAATCTCCATTAAACCACAACTATTCTGAGTATAAGCATTTTGCAGCTTAGAAATCAATCTTCCTAATGAATTCCGGTCGTTCGTTACAGTTTCTTCTTGTAAATCTTGCAAGAAAAAGTGACTATTAAAAAAGGATCAAGGAACGCCAACAGTAGGATTTATTTCATCACATAAAGTACAAGGAATGTAATTAAACACATTTTTTGCCAAACATCTGCCGCGCTGGAGATGCAACTAGCGGGTTCTTCCACTTGTTCCGTTCTTATTTTAGTCTTCTTGATGCAATATAACATAAGGAAAGAAATCTTTGGCCTTGTCTATGAAGATGGGATTTTAATTTCTTACTACATGAACTGATATTTTGATTATTTTTGATCTGACGCAGAAACGAGTAAGTTTTATAACAGATTTCTGTATGGGAAAATCATTACAAACATAAATGAATAACCTTCAACCCCCAATTGGCTAAGATATTCAGATATAGTAACAAAGCAGAATCAAGATATATGACGAAAAGACTGCGTCATAAATGATCTACATGGAAACTTAATCAATTGAAAGCCATTAAAATCTAAAATATCTGTAAAGATCGAATCGATCCCATGTTTATCTCCACAAATACAATTCTAATGTTTAGGAAACTTGTCTAACAAAATATACGAGTCGACATCTAAAAAATAAAAAAAAATAAAATAAAAAAGAAAACCTATTCCACATGTAAAATTAAATATCCGGACATAAAGATGGAAAACTGACGCAGGGAAAATAAACGGTACGCTATTTCACAAAAAAGACACCTTCCCAATATCAGTGCACTGAGGACTGCAAGCAGACCGCACTTTCGAAGGAGAGCAATTTCCTTTCCCCAAGTAGCTGAAAGAAGTTTGTCAACGCGACTAGAAATCCTATTCACACCCGAGGAGAATTCAGGAACCTCATCGATGTTTGACGCGAAACTTTAGGAATCTGTGACAGTTCTCTCGTTCTCTTTCACTCCCTTTTACAAATCTCTGCTCGAAATTTCCAAACACTACGCATGCAGCATACATAAAATCTATACCCTTGTTAAACGCAACACACAATGAATATCATCTTAAAAAGTTCTTATATACATGACACCAAACCAAAATGTTCCCCTTGGTGCAAGGTCACACGATTAATGAAAATTATAGATATATATACAAAATGGCAATAAAAATTGAAGAACATTAAGTACCCACGGCATATAAGCTCTCGTTCAAACACTGTCGCCTTGACAGGAGCAAGCCTCTTTCATCAGTCCTCCGTGTAACTGTATAGCAATGGTATTTTGGTTTCATTCTCGGGCGGTACGTAACCTACAGGGAGTCAAGATTGCCGCATAAACCTTCTCGCTTACTACCGTCGTTTTTGACAGTATCGCTAAAATATAGGATTAATAATAGGTAATCGCAGTGCATGCTATTAGAGAGTAAAAAGTAAATTTTACATGTTTCGTAATAGGTCTTTTGCAACTGAAGGATTCACTGCAATTCGGAAATCATATTCCATTTTTCGACTCATAAAAATACTTACATTCAAATCTGCAACGCTGATGTGCTCTTCAGCAGGGCTCTACGTGCCGAAAACACCAGCCACGCACTTGTAATGAAGCTGCGTGGGTAGAGTAGGACAGACAGTGTTGCAAACACTTATCCAGATGGAATCTCTCTCTCTCTCTCTCTCTCTCTCTCTCTCTCTCTCTCTCTCTCTCTCTCTCTCTCTTGTTTTATAAAAGAAAGTTTTCCTAAGAACATGAACATATGTTAAGGCAAGTATGAACTTGATCCGCTAATTTCAAAATAAATATGCAAGACGTTCAATTTTAAGGATGTTGCTAAAAGACGGGAAAAAGGACAACGGGCTCCAGCTAGATAATCGGTTTCTAAAATGTTAACCTGTCACTAATGACGATAGGACTCCGCCAACAAAACACTTGTCAGGTGCAAATATTTGATTTCCAAACGTTTGCATATTCGTAAGTACTGTCTCGCGAGTGTACCTTAAGTCGAACTTCCACCACTTGTACCAGTCCACTGAAGATGGCTAGGCGATAAAAAGCAGACATTAGTCAGGATGTACAACCGTTTTTCATTTCTTCCCAGTGGCGTTTGATATATATATATATATATATATATATATATTATATATATATATATATATATATATATATATATATATATATATATATATATATATATATATATATATATATATATAATATATATACATATATCATAAATATATATATATATATATATATATATATATATATATATATATATATATATATATATATTAGTTGGTGACTATAAGAAATCTCTCATGCATTTATGAACTTGGGCCATTAAAAAAAAAAAGTAATTCCCATGTACTACATGTTTGAACTTCTCAATCCAGAATGGAATCCTTGTGCAAATAACTTTCCAAACATTACCTGATTCATACACCTACCGTAATTGTCAGCAATAAACCGTTGAATCCCCTATCAATATTTACGGCACTTTCTTTCCAGTACCACTTTCATGCAGAACATTCTCCTTCCTACTAGTACTTTCGAATTATACACTCTATACCAAACTATCAATTCTCATTCCATCCAAATTGCAAAGCAATCTGAAAACACCCCTATCCATCCTCTTGCGCTACAGATCCCATGGTACAATCTCACCATCTCAGTATCCAGCAAGCAGAATTGAATCAACAATCCCGTAAACTCTCGCAACTTGACGACTTCCGCACTCACTCAAAGTCTTCACAATGTTTTTCACACTTCTGTGATTCATCTCTACTCTCAAATACTTCTAAATAACTATACGCACCAATCTCTACCGTTCTTTCACCATCGTTACTAATTGTAAAAGAATATTTACTAAAAAATAATACAGGCTGATGTGCCTATCCCTGGACAAGTTTCTCAGTGTCTGAAGTACTTACATATATACGTAGTGTCAAAAGATGGGGAAAAAACAGCATAGTATATAAAATGAATTCGGCCTCCCCATTACCTCAACCACACAACAAAATTATAATAATAGTAATAAATAAGGAGAAAAAGGAATACAAGCATTTGTGACTGGATAAACTTCCTTCGAACAAATGTTGCTTTCAAAATAAAATAACCAATGTGTTTTATTTCGTGCTAATGATACTTCACAGAAATTAGTGGATGACGACATTAGACTACTGAAACAGGAGTTATGATGATACTGCTCTCAGAAGTCATACAAGAAAACACTCAAGAGTAACAGGAAAACTTTATTTCACGAAATATAGCTTAAAATGGAAGTGAAGGCTCATAAGGAGGAACAGAATTGTCAGCAAATAATGTAATAGCACCAATAATTAAAATGCCAATACAGTGAAAATCAGAATTAGTTAAGATGTGTACAAAAGACCGAACCACATACATTAAGGTTTCGGAAAAATATTAGAAAATGGCCGGTAATAAGGGAAAAAATCTCGTGGCAAACCAGAGAAAACAATGATCGGACAAAGAATCGTCTAAAGAAGCCAACAAGCAAAGCAAGACAAAAGACTCCTAGAGAAGATTAAAAGTTATGCTACTGCGCTATACTGCTAAATATCAAGTTCGCTAAAACCATCAACACCAAAAAAAAAAAAAAAAAAAAAAAAAAAAAATGTTAGTTTTATGAAAAACGGCACTTCCCATCCACACTTGGAACCAGGATAAAGAGGAAAGGGAAAACAATTCAAATTTAGCAGAAAATAAGGGTCATAGAAAATTTCTTCAAAATGAAAGCAGATAATGGTGAGCAAAATTTTATCTTGATGTATAAACGTACTATATTGTTTTTCCAAATACAAAATATAACGTTTTTTTAATCCAGGATAAAACTCTCCATCAGATTCAGTCATGCAGAGTCCCTCTTTTCATCAAAATTTAACACAAGGTCTCGTTTCATGGATAAAATATATCCAAATCAATGCATATTACAGTACTAAGAAGTTTCATCATTGGTGTTTATAAGATGAACATAATTCTGAAAACTTTAATTTCCTCATAGGTTAGGTTACAATACGCCATAAACAAAAAATATATTATTTCTTTCCTCATAACGATGGAAGACATCACACTAGAATGAGGATCAAAAGCAAATCGTTATAAGGTAAAATATTGACTAAGATTGCTCCCCAGCATGCTATTATTTACTGCAATAAGAGTTTAGGTGTTTATTATTCCAAGCCCATTTCTGCGATGAGATGTTACGAAGGATTCGCCTAAAGAGGAACAAACAGTAAACCTTTAGGGATAAACACCTGTCTAAATTCTGCACTCTTCGATAACGACTGAACCCTTTCCGTTTTTCATAATTCATTTGTAACTGATATATAGCAGTGTCATTTGAATTCGTGCACATGTAAACGTTACATAAAACTTCACGCCTTTTCCGATCATATTCACTGAAACATACTCTACAAAGGGATGTCCATGTTTAACCATAGCCAATAAAAAATGGTGGTTGTAGAATGAAAAATACAAAAATACCAATTTTAACGGGAGATGAGATTCTCTTCAGATAAATCTGAGTCAGTGAAAAGTATCCCGTGTCAGGATCGAACAAGATAATGCTTGTTTCTCAAATTTCTATCACTGACATTACTTTGCAAACTATATCTTTTGTTTTAATACGTTTCCCTTAACATACTTTACAAATAATAAAAGGGACAAAGGTGAGATACATCAAACACACACACAATATATATTATTAATAATATATAAATATATATATATATATATATTATTATATTATATATATAGATATACTATATATATAATACTATATAAAATATATATTATATTATACTATATATTGTATATATATATATATATATATTTAACTATACTATATATATAAATTATTAATAATATTATTATATCATATATATATATATATATATATATATAGTTATATATATATTATATATATATATATATATTATATATATTATTATATATATAATATATATCATTATATAATAGTATTACTTAATATATGGGAGATTATTAGAGTTATGTTCTCTAAATATAAAAGCTAATATGTTAAATTCGGCCACGACTATATTTAGTTATTAATTAGCAAGGAATAATCAAAAGTACCACCAAATTTGACAAATATATAGGCGCCTCTCAATGCATAAATGCCTCCCTACATATGGCGGATCTTAGAACACTCCTTTGAAACTAACACGTTATTTTTCTTACCCCTTTTACGTAGCCATGTCTCAGAAAAGCTACTTAACTTCGTTTGCCTAGAATAGGGCGCTTTGAGGCCTTGTTAGGGAACTACCGAAACCTTGCATAACTCTTTGGTTCATGCTTCCGTATTTTCTTCACACAAGATTTTCGAAATACATTTTTTCTTACTTTTCGGGGTCAAGAAAGGATATTAATGCTTTCCGTAATATGAAATTATTTCCTTGAGAATATGGGTATATTCGTTCATTTAGTTAAAAAATATTGAACTGAATCATTCTGTTCTTAGTAATGGCCAAACAAATTGGATAATGGCATAAAACTGTGGTAACTATGAGCATTTTATTGACTTTTCTGTGAATTTGAGGAGCCATATTATAATCCTTTTTAAAGCGGCCTATTCTATAACGCATTCCATGAATTATTTCTCGTTTCTTTACCCTCTCTTTTTCAATCAAACAAGAAAAGAGATTTGTAAGCCTGGTAAATAAACCCATGCTTACTTAAGTTTATATCATTATTGGTTTTAGGAGGTGGTAGAGAAGTACCATACAAATCGATAAGTTAATGTAAAGAAAAAAGTGAATAAAAAGATGACAATGTAAAATGTTTTCTTGAACGTATCGATGTGCGATACGTATTTTCCATATGGCTCATTGCTCCCACGAACAAGGAATTGTGTGGAAAGAGGACCAT
>NC_087212.1:52774840-52787340 GCF_015104395.2 Macrobrachium nipponense | reverse complement strand
CCACCATCCCCCCTTTGGTGCCAGTGATGTCATAACCCCAGTGTTCACTCCCAGATAGTAAGTAGAATGTTGAAATTGGTCAATGCATTTGAAAGTGTATGTAGAACACACAGACACACATCTATTTATATATATATATATATATATATATATATATATAAATATATATATATATATATATATATATATATATATATATATGGGTGTGTGTATGTGTGTGTGCGCGTGTATATATATATATATATATATATATATATATATATATATATATATATATATATATATATATATATGTATATATACATTTGATAAAAGAAAAAAGCTGCATATTTACTTAATGTTCAATGCATACAAAATCATGCGCACACACATACAGATATATAAATTGGAAAATGTCTGTTTATTTGTTTGTTTCCATGAACGCTGTATAAATCTCCATTTCTTGGCCAATTTTGATGACATTTTTACCCTAGGCTCCCACACAAGGAAGGTTGGGGTCAAAATCCGAAATTCGAGGGTCTTTTCTAAGGGAGTCATAACCCCTTTTTCATACCCCATCATTTTTACAAATACACATTTCTTGACCGATTTTGATGAGATTTTTACCATAGATTCCCCTCTCCCACTTCTAGAAATCAGTAATGTGGGGGCTAAGACATAACTAGCAGAAAAGTGCACCAAAGGGGTTGGGGTTGAGAATGGATTCCCTGAAACGAGGGAAACGGGGATGGTTCTGACCATGAAACAAAGCTAGTTATCCGTAGACTTATTAACTTTACGAATTTATCAAACCTACTTTTGGTATACATATACATGCTTATTATTTGCAAAAGAGTAAAACATCAAGGGGTTGGGGTCGAGAAGGGAATGACAGAGAGAGAGAGAGAGAGAGAGAGAGAGAGAGAGAGAGTATCAGATGTCATTCACAGTTATCCTGGGCACTGCCGGGTTGGGCAGCTAGTGAATATGTGTGTGTATGTATATATGTATATATACATACATACATACACACACACACACACACACATATATATATATATATATAGATAGAGAGAGAGAGAGAGAGAGAGAGAGAGAGAAAATCACTATGCGTAATGGAACACTAGTGTAAGAGGAAAAGAGGATTGGTGTATGACTGTCAATAAAAGATTTCATATTACGCACTTAGTTGAATTCGTGCCTTTTCTTTGTTTCATAAATAAATGCATGATATAAATACCTGTAAAACTGATTTCTACAGCGTTTACTTAAGGATTGAACTAAAAGAACATTCTGTATGGCCAAATGCTTTGATGACATAGATGAAATAACCGGTGCCAAGTGGACAACAGCAGTGACAATGACTTAACATTTAACTACCGATTAAAAGAAGTGGTATTAGAAAAAAATCTTATTAATTACTCAGTAATGTTAACACTATAATTAAATGTCTATTGTTCAAGGAGAATTAAATATTTTGTTAAGCTAATCTAGCGGTAATCACGATTACATTTATATATGCTTTGATTAAGAATGTGAAGAAAGATCCGTCATCGGTATCTGGCAGCCATAATGGGTAATACATTAAAACAAAAATAAAGCGTGATGTTTGTTGAGGTCATACAAAATCTAAACTCTATTGTCTGGCTTTTATACTGTGAAAGAGTTAAGTATTTTTTCAGGGTAAAGAGAAATATACAGTAACTCAAAATTGTAACATTCTGTTAACAATTCCCTAAACGGATCTCTTAGCTATATATTATACAAGGTTGTTTCTGGCGTTAGCAAAAATCAATTGAAATATATAGGAAAAATCAAAGCAAAATCTACTTTTTCAGTTTTCGTAAAATGTATACTTAAAAAAAGCTAAACTGCATACACTACCTTCCGTAATACTCCCTGCATACAGTAGCGGGTCTTGAGAGATTTACATACAGACATCAGGCGGTAAATGCTTGTGGGGAAAATTTCATAGAATTTATAACCTCCTTGGAACACTTCAGTTTCTTTACCGTTTCCACACTGTCACAAATGTAGAGACCAACAGAGTATTTGCATCTCATTAAAAATTCATGCAAGCCCTATAGTATGCAGCAAAGAAATGAATATTATTCTATGAAAATTACGTTCTCTCGTGTCCTTGGCTTGTCCTATACGTACTAAAGTAAATTATACATAACTACCTTTGTAGGCCACATTAACTCACACATGTCTTCTCAAGTACTGGCATTATTAGGAATAAGAAAAAAACAGACTTATCGCCAGTGAAAGCAGGGCGTTAGAATGTTTGCTGATTTTTAGATGAATAAGACAAGATCCAAAATCAAATGGTTAAATGTTTTATGCCGACATCATGTAGGGCTGCATTCTTAATACTTCACCTCCTTACCATAATACTGACAATTTTCTTATACATACAGCATAAGAAGCTGATCTTGGTATATTAAAGTCCCAGACAAATATCTTTAATTTCTTAATTAATTTACTTTGCATCAAAATTCAGTTATGCAGTGCATAAGACACTTTCCTTAGTTCGGGTGCTAAGCAGAGATGATCCGGGAACGTTGTCCACCAGTTTGTCTCTATTCGGCTCAGTATGTCCCTTAGACATACTGAGTTAAAATTCATAAAGTTAAAATTCATAAGTTAAAATTCATAAAGCCCTATCATTTCTAAATAACTGAGGATAGGGACATTACTGTACATAAATATAATTGAGGGGTTATAAAAAAAATTTATTTCGTGTGGTGGGACCACAGGTAAAACAGAACCTAACCATGGATGCAACTAAACTAAACGGATGTCATATTTGACAATGAGGACAAATACGATTTTTTTTAGGTTAAATGTCAATTGTAAAAAGAATTTGCTACTTCCGGGGCACTGAACGTCTCAAACACATCGTGTTTAGTGTGAAAGTGGATTGCAAAATCAAAATATATAAAAAATATCACCAAAGAAGATCAAATTACTGTGAATGTAACACACCTAAAACCAAGGATTATAATGAATTTTTGTAGCAGAGTAGAGAGTTGAATGAGAACTGCCAAACTCTGGTGAAATATGAAAAATTCAAGACAATAAATGAAGAAAAGCATCGGCAAAAAAGAAAACGTACCATGGCAAGATCTCACTCAAAAATGGGCCAAGGAAAAATGTACGTGAACACGTAGGAGGGGGAGGAGGGGAAGAAGAAGACGGACAGGACAAGCAGAGGTGGAATAATTCCCAGGAATTGCGTGTTTGATCTCATGAACCGTGAAGGGATGGAACGGCTGTTGGAACAGGTCGAGATGGAGTCAGTAATGCGATGCATTTAGTTGTCTGGAAGATTTCCACCAGAAAGAAAGGATGGTTATTCACTGATTGATTCCTGATTGATTCCCGACGTCACTTGGAAAGATATTTCCACTTATATAGAAATATAGGGGTGTGCATAAATAAAATATTAGGTCCTAAACCTGCCAAATAGTGTTTTAGCTATATATATATATATATATATATATATATATATATATATATATATATATATATATATATATATATATATATGAATAATATGATCACGAAGTATATAAAACGTGACGCTATGTATAAACAAAGGTGATGCCACGGAGGAAAATTGAAAGACGAGAATGCCAAGAACTTTCGGTCTAACACGACCCTTTACTTAGGCACAACTGAGTAAAGGGTCGTGTTAGACCGAAAGTTCTTGGCTTTCTAGCCTTTCAATTTTCCTCGTGGCATCACCTATATATATATATATATATATATATATATATATATATATATATATATATATATATATATATATATATATATATATATATATATATATATATATAGCCAAAATCAACAGGAGGCCACTCGGCAGAGTCACACGAAGTATTATTTGACAATACATTATTGCATCCTCAAGGAAATGTACAATACATATAAATAAATTAATTAAAAATAAATTGTAAAATAAAATATAATAGTTATCTATAAGTCAGCTTAACAGTAAATCATACTTAAAACACACAATAAGTTACGTTAAAACACAAGTTACATTAAAAAAAAAAAACAATAAAATTGAACATTAATCTACACTTAAGAAGGTTTATTGACAAGGTTTTATTTAAAAAAAAGTAATAAATAAATAACTGAAGGATGAGAGGAGCTAACCTGCCAGAGTAAATTCTAGAATAAAACCAAAGGCAGAAACGAAAAGTAAACAACAGGCGATGAGAACAACAACAAACTTAATATAAAAAGTTGAACAGTTGAGGACTGGACATTTAAAACAGGAACAAGTTGTTTTATATTCAACGTCTCTAAAATAAACAGGTCTTTAGAGTTATTGACCTGTCAAATTATAGAGAAATCTTTGTATTCGATGATAGTTTTATATTTTAAAGAATGTTTTGTTATATTAGATGCATCTGGGTTGGACAGGTGACATCCCGTTCTGTGTTTAACCCACCTATGAGAATCGACTAAGAAAACGCTTCGGGGATTCCACATAATTTCCCATATCACATCTGGGAAAAGTATATTTATATACTACATTAGACGTCATCAAAGGGCAGAGTCAGTCTTTTACTCTGAAAAGGGAGCCAATTGTCAGGTTTTTTTTCGGAATCAAATTTACATCAAGGGCATTAAAATGATAACTGATTATTTTAGTAAATCCTGTATGGAAGTTGTCAATGTTTATGTAGGGAAAAGATGCATAGAATCTTTTCTTTGGAATGTTAAAATACAAAGGGCTGTTAGAGAACTTTTTACTGAGTAATTTCTGCATGACCTTGTTAATGATCTTAGTAGGGAAACAGTTATCATTAAAATATTTGTAGCGGGAGGTAATTTCGTTATGGGAAAGTTGCCAGTCTGAAGTGAGTAATAGTGCCTGATTGATAAGGGTATAAACAGAGTTTAACTTGAAAGTTATAAAAACAAAAAATATAAAAATTGGAGACTAGATATGTAAATGTTTCCTTCCTGAAAATAGTGGTGTTAAAACAGTTATCCTTAGTTACCAAAACGTCTAAAAATGGTAAACGGCACTCTTGCTCCTTTTCGACTAGGGGTGTCGTGAGTTAGCAAATTCAAGGAGAGAATCCGAGTGGAACCCACGCCTGAAAAGGGCAAAAGTGTCGTCCACGTATCGAGCATAAAATGAATAACGAAGGAGCACATGAAGATATTAGCGAATGTTGGGCCAAGAGGGGAGCCCATAGCCATCGCTTCTACTTGCCTATACAATTTTCCGGTTACAAGAAGGGTTCGGAGAATTGTTTCTTGAGGTGTAATGACGGCACTATCCCTAGCTCACTAAAGAAAACCCCAATCTAGTTTATTATGTAATACTTAAATGAAAATATTATTAGTAATAAAACATCGAAATCAGAAATAAAAAGGAAATAATCTCTTTCACAAGTTCGTCAGTGAATGAGTAAAATTTAGTTTACGTTTTAAGAATTATCCAGAAACTGTCAGTTTCAGACAGAAACGCATTACAATTCCGGGATGAAAGCACAATATTCCGAATGGAATGTGAACACTACTCCTTATTATCAAGAACAGAATACATCGCATGCAATGAAATGGATAAAAGCATATTGAAAAAAACTGAGCGATGACAGATTCTCTGAAACCTCATCACTGAGATGGTCTAATTGGCATCGTATGACCTTGATTTGATACCCGGCCTCAATGACATTAAGGGAAGACGCTTCATATCCTACGTGAACAACTCGTTATAATAAATGAAGAAAAAAAATATTCAAACGGAAATGCATTGAATCATTGGAATGAAATCGACAAAATACCTTACAAATCACCACTTGGGTAAGGATCGTGCGAGAAGTGGAAGTTTGTTCGGCACCACTTCTGTACATAATCGCAGGCCGATGGTTATTAAAAGAAAAAAAAAACACTTTTAAGTGATAAATCCTATAATTAGCAAATATACATCAGAGCGCTCATATCCAAACGTGAATACCCATAAATAGTTGGCCGCCCAACTTGCCAGTGAAAAATCATGATTATAAAAATGCGCCAATACCACTGAGCGATAATTAAATGAACCATGGAAACAGAAAATAGTAATAACACTGAACAAGAAAAACATGTACTACACTGATGACCTTACCTTAATTGATAACCCGGAAGCCATAAATCATAACGACCATTCTCAATCATTAAATCAAACTCTCTTTTTTATCGCAAATGAAAAATAAAACTTGGGGCTGAATTGAACTCATAGATGTGCAAACTGAATATGACTGCCTACTTCAAATCCAGTGTATGTGGAATTGCTAATTTGCCCTGAGAGAGAGAGAGAGAGAGAGAGAGAGAGAGAGAGAGAGAGAGAGAGAGACGTTAAATCCTTTGGACAAGATTTGCCAGGTAGTTAAAGGTAATATAATCTCACTGGAAAAGTTAATAAATCAAAAAATAAAAGCGATCTAGTACTTGACATCAACACATGGAATCAATTAAGTGCTAATGACATCTTGCTTCGAGAAATTCATACCTTGCCCTCAACTGATCACGTGTCAGTAATTAATTTTAACTCCTCAAATTCCATAAAAATGCAGAATAGAAACAGAATGGCTGAGCATAAAAACAACACTTTTCAACGTAAGCAGTCTATCCAAATGTTAACAAATGATAGCCTTGAGTTATATGCTAAGTAACATGTCGCACTATTAAACGTAATTTTAAAACAAATATATAAATATCAGTTTATGGTACATGGATATGATATTAAACAATGACCAACATCACACCTTTGACCAAATCAAACATCAAAGATAGAAAGTGCTACTTTCACTAATTCAAAAAATCTTTCAACTAATATTTCATTGTTCTTTGTTTCTATAACCCAATTCATTAATTTTAGAGTTAGCATCAATACCAAAATGCATTTTAACAAAAGTCCTTCACCTCGGGTACATCAAACATCTACCCTCAGTGTCCATGACGCCATAATATGGAGTATTTTTGGTCCGTCAAGAAATAACTTAAATGCAGAGCTGGCGAATTATATACTCTATGCAATACCTCGATAAAAAATAAATTCAGGTTTGAAAAAAGTCCTTATCACTTTAACGTAATATAATCGTAATTCGAGCTGACATGATTTTAAGTTATGCTTTGTAACATGAAGATAAAGATAATATGGTTACTTTCCCTTCAGTAAAACACCAGAAGAGAGAGAGAGAGAGAGAAAAGATAGGCTGAGAGTAAGGCAAAAGTTTAATTAAAACTTCCGTTACAAGTTCATGTGGTTAATGGACTTTTAAGTTTCACATACATCTATGATTTTGGCGGGTACTATTTAATTACCAATATTATAAATAAGTAAATGCAAAAACGGTTATCCTTAGTTCTATTTTTGTTAACGTAGTATAACAATCTTATCAATATACACAACTGTAAATACCACAGTTCGGTATTAAGGCAGGACACTATACATCTGGAAACTTTTGCTGGACATTATGAACAATAATATATATAATATATATATATATATAATATATATATATATATATATATATATATATATATGTGTGTGTGTGTGTGTGTGAGTGTGTGTGTGATCTGTATACGTAATATATATATATATATATATATATATATATATATATATATATATATATATATATATATATATATATATATATATATATATATATATATATATATATATATATATATATATATTATATATATATATACGTAAATATGTAGTGGGAAGAGCACGAAATACCGAAGAACCGAATCCATAATGTTTAACTGACTTTTCCCACTCTCAACCACCAGTCATCATCATCACAGCTGTTTATTGCATTTTTTTTTCCTTGTGTGTGTATCTTTGCCAATTTTTCATCCTCTGTCAGATTGCCTTGTGCTACCAATGTGGGTAGGTGCCCAGTGCCCCCTGTCTTATACTGTTTGAATTTTCTCTCTTTGTTCTATTTTAGTTATAAACATGGTGTTAATAAGTAAATGTTGTATATAATCCTTACATCATGTATACAAGTATTATCTATTTCAATCGTTTCTCAGCCTGGAAAATGTATCAAGCCACAGTGAAACAACGGCCTTTTGATAAAACGGATATAAACAAAATACCTTTCCACGAACTCCGAATTGTAGTATACTGCCTGAGCGCCTGATATATATATATATATATATATAATATATATATATATATATATATGTATATTATATATAATATATATATATATATATATATATATAATATATATACACATACTATGTGTGTGTGTGTGTCGTGTGTGTGTGTGTGTAAATAAACTCTGTTAAAAGGAGATTTATCTAAAGTATAAAAGGCCCATTAACACACTCTGGTTTAAAGCTATGGACTATATCGGTGGACTTACTCCCACCCTTATCAAGTAGTGAATGACAGAAGAAGTTACATTGGCGAAATATATAGTGGGAGATATGCCCTTAGGTGATGCCTGAGGCCACTGTTAAGCCATCGTTGGTGCTGTTAATTGTATTAATCCACTTATCGTTGTCTTCAGGAAGATATGGTCTATATGGTCAGAGTCCCAGGCTCCATTGGAAAGGTTGATCCTATTATCTTGCTGTTTTATCAGCGAATATTCTACCATCTGACATTTGTATCGATAGCTGCTTTTTTATAGAATTTGGGATGAGTTATAATCCATGTCATGTATCGTGTCATCTATATGATGGAAAATTGCACAACTATGTTGCCCATTTCTAACAGAGCGCTTATGTTGAGTTATCTTTCCGAGAGATATTTTCCTGTGAATCCATAGTATGACTTATCACAATCCCTACAGGGGATTTCATAGATTCCTACATATTTAGAAACTGGTTTTTGCTGTACGTTAATTAAGGATTTACCTAATGTATTTGGATAAGTGAACATGAAAGGGTTGGGATAACAAAAGGTTTGTGGGATCTCTCATAAATTAACCACCTGAGGGATTATGATATTGTTTGTAAGTATTTCCTTTTCTTTGTTTTCTGTGGGTTTGTAAGAAAATGCTCTATGCTTTATGTAGGGTTTTTTATATTATGTACCTGGTGTATTTTAACTATATTTGCCAACATAACTCCTTCTGTCATCACTGGGGAGTCAGTCCACTGAAATACAGTCCTTAGCTTAACTAATGTGTGTGTGTGTGTGTGTGTGTTTATATATATATATATATATATAGTATATATATATATATATATATATATATATAGATATAGATATAAATATATATTTGTGTGTGTGTGTGTGTGTGGTATTTGTACATGCGAGCATGTCTATTTTCCATTTATGTGCCTTTGTCCCATATTGAGTATTCTTTAATAACTTACTACAATAACTAGTTGTGGAGGGCCATATGTACAGATGATCTGTTATTCATTGTCAGTTACCCATCCAAGCACCAACTTAATTTAACAGAAGGACAACAACTAGGTGAAAAGGCACGGATCTAAGAACGTATTCAATTTCAGCCAAAGTCACAGTGCTGCTGAGGGGCTTTTGATATCACAGGAATTGCCAATGACTGATGTGCTAAATACAGGATACCATGGCGTGGGTCACCAAATGACGAGGTACTTTGTACTCAAATAAAATTCGAAGTAAGAATGATATATTGAGTATTATATTTGCGAATAAATATTATGACAGTGATTGAAACAAATGAGACAAAGAACGTGTTACGAAGCTCTGAGTTGTGGGAAGTACTAAAATAATATCAAAACTATTGGAACAAGATTTCATATCCATGAAGTGAGGAATATTGAAGTAAAAATGTCAAAGAAGAAATATCTAAACTGAATGATGTCTTTAGCCTGTGGAATAAGAATTTGAATAGTGACTGACTACTGAATATATGTAGTAATGGCGAATTTCATAAATGAGAACCCCTGCACGTCTGAGATGAAAATTTGCCACAAAATCTTTCGAGAGCGTTGAAGTCTGTGTTATTAGCTGCTCGCAAATTAGGGATGAATCACTCACTGTGGTTTAGTTTCTAGTTTCCTAGGCTATTAGAAAATAAAATCTTGGGATAACTTAGCAGTAGATGAAGATCTTGCAGCAGAATCACACTAGGCTCCCATACTGCAAGATATATTAATTTCAAAATTACCAAGAACACGAATGCATAGAAGAATCACGAAAGAAAATAATCATTTTACACGCATTATATATAGTCACTTATACACGCGTGACTCTCTTATATTCTCAAATATTGAGCCACAAATACCGTTTAATATCCATAGGAATAACTTACGAGCGTAGAGGAATTATAAATGATAAGTACTTCGTCCCCAGCAGTATTGGAACCGTTGTGTAGTTCAGAAACAACGATAGACAGTGACTTCGCCGGGTGTTCTAAGTAACTGTCTATTGTTGATTCTAAACTAGGTAACTAAGAGAGAGTCAACTGGATATTAAACGGCATTTGCTGTTTAACGTGTAAATAAAAAAGTAAAGTGTATATAACAAATATACACACATATGTGTGTGTATACATACACAGACCTATAAAAATATTTGTGTAAGTGAGCGTGACCGTGATAGCTGGTTATTAGCTTTCCACGTGGCATTTTTATCATTTCAAATATTAAGCAACAAATATCTCTGAAGTATCTAAATTCCATCACCTTGTGTAGTGTTTAGTTCTATGTAGAGAGAGAGAGAGATAGCAGTTTGGGCACATGGAACGCCAGAGTGCCAGCGATGACAGAACAGAATTGCCTAATTCCAGGAATCGTGAGACTACAAGCAAAGTACAGATCAGTGATTCTAAGTGCCTATTTGGAGAGTCACCGGAACAATTCTGCAGTGGGTGAGTGTTTAGCCACGATATGAAATCTAACGGAAAAGTATGGCAGTGGCTACTTTTCTGGACCCACTTTTCTTGTTAGTAAAAAAAAAAAAGTACTTAAAAAACAGGGAGCAATACAGTACATTAGAGGAGTCAGTAATACAATGAAATATTATTATAAAACTTTTATAACCATACAAAAGAACCAAATATCATTTAATCACTACGATGTTATTTGTTAACTTTCGGATGATTTAATCTTTCAGTATTAGTTACAGGGTCTTTTTGACTGACTGATTTACATGACGTTTCATGCTACTAAACATACCTTAAATGCAAAAACGACTAATACTAATCGTTTTCATTTCTTAAAATTGAAATCTGCTCCCATAGACCACTGCGAACAGGAATTTTGTACCTGCACCTTCAGAATCGGTGAGGGTTACTTTAATTTGCTTTCCCGCTTTGGTGCATCACTGCCGCCCTTGAGGCCAGGAGCTTTTACTGCTGTATATGTATGAACATATTAGGAAATATTAGGGTTTCCCTTTATTAGTATGGTATTCTTCTCGCTATTTTCATTTTCTTCATTTCGTAAGATGAAATCTCATTCTTCAGGAGGCTGACTTTCAGATTACGTCATTTTAGGTTAATTTCAGAGGAATAAACATTATGAATAATAACAGACCTTAAAAAAGTAGGCTATCAATACAATCGACAAGATGTTATTTTTACATCCTTCTGCAACACAATTATGTAGGTAGATGGTATTTTAAAAAATTAATTACTATGAAAATACTGCTTTCATCCGCATTTTACAAAAAATGAAATATATTTAAGTAACGCCGAACATCAGCAAACCCTCTGGTAGATGAAGATTAAAATACATGTCAGACCGTACATATATTAATAAGACAGTTATCGTATCTTTATAAGAAATTACAAAAGGAAAAAGCGCACGGTGTGACTATAACTTTCCTTTCTGAAATCAACACCTTTTGTAAACTTAAAACCGAGTTGGGAATGACTAGTTTTGCTCACTCTCAACGCAGAATTTCACTTGCTGACAAGCACAAATTTAAAAGAAGAAAAAAGCTATTTCCTTTATTTTCCAAAAAAAAAAACATTAATGTTACTACGACTGCACATTAACAAAGACTTAATATTTTCATAACTATATCAACAATACGGTATGATATTAATCATGTGAAAGCATAATTCCTTACAAAAAGAGTAGCGGAACAAAACTAATTGATGCTCACAATTTAATTCAACGGAAAACAAACAATTATATTATTATTAATGATCTTAACCAGACTATCAATGGAACCGTGATAGATAAGGACATAATCATTTACAGGTGAAAAATGTGGAAACCCCATTGTTTAAAAATACCAAAATCATTAACCATAGAAAATTGTAAACAAACGATGCCATTAATTCACAAGAAACCCCAAAAGGGAAATGAACCCATTATTCATGGCCACGCCGACCGTTTTGTTATTCATGAATAAGCAAGTTATGAAGACACCCAGGTATAAAAAGATGGACAATACAGTTTCCAAGAGTACTGCCATGTTTAAGCCACTTACCGAGGGAGAATATATACAAGTATGTACTATATTCAACCCTAATCATTCCTCCATTACGGTAAAGCGATGAATAAATACGTTTTAAATTGGGAAAAACTGGAAGACCTAT
>NC_087212.1:52749840-52769840 GCF_015104395.2 Macrobrachium nipponense | reverse complement strand
TTCATCTACGGAACAAAAATGAGAAGGCTTCCTTTTAATAAAAGACACAGACACACGCACACACACGGAAAGCCCGAATTATACAGAACTTTCACTGATGAGAGCACAATCAAATGACGCAACAAAGGGTACGTGCAAGTTCGGCTCTGAACAAGGCTGGGGAAGCTATTTGTAAAAGGGACTAAATGAGCTAACGACTTTTAGGCGTTTAATATGCAGAGCCACTGAAGATGGAGAAGCTCATTAAATTTTAGAGAGACTCATTAATGCTGGCTACATGAGCTGGATGCTGCGGAGACGCGCTGTCCCCTGACCCAAACCACAGCTCCTCTCCTCCGTCCTCCCTCTCCTTTCTCGAGCGTTTCATTTGCCCAGCCACTCGTACCTCAAAAAAGTAATGTCATTCCAACTCATTTTTCATTTGCGGTGACTCTAAGATAGAACAGTTTTTCGTAATGTGGATCTCTTTTTATATAAAAATTCTAGGATTATATACACTGCGTCTTGATTCACTCGTTTTTTTGATGATCTGAATGATGCAGAGACCTTTCTTTACCCGTAGAAAATTCGGTTTCCTCCCATATTAATCTTGTATTAGAAAAAATTGTTAAGAGCGCAGTGTTCATATGGCATTTGTGAAACGAAACTTTAGAAAACTCTGAAAGCGTTTGAAGTGTTTGCAAGTGGACATGTAAGATATGAATGAGGTAAATGCAAATAAAGAGAATATATATATATGGTATATATATATATATATATATATATATATAGTATATATATATATATATATTTATATATGTGTGTGTTGTGTATGTATGTATGTAGTAGAGAAAATAACAATGGCTTAGGGTAGGGTGAGAGACAAGGAGAGTCCAGGGAAAGTATTGGGGTGTGTGTGTGCAATAGACTTAGAAAAGACTTGGAGTACTATCTGTGAAAGCCTCGGCAGCAGTGTATGACTTTTTACATACAGACATAATGTATGGGTGTAGATTGCATATGAAGAAAAAGTCCGAACCTTTTCTGGTTGATTGCTTCCCTGCTATATGTAGTGTAAGAAAAATTCAAATGGAGAGAAATGTTGATGTAGAGAGAGTGGTAAAAGGATTAGTGATCAGTGTTTTAAGAACATTTTGTCTTATGGAAATGATGGACGACTCTAAGTTGGTGACGCCCAAATGATGTCAGTCCAAAGGGCAAGGCGGTGTATATACTCTAACGCTAAATATATTTCTAGTTGTGAATGTTGAGGGCAAAAGAAAAAATACAAAAATACAACTGAGAAATGAAAACGGCAATGTTCCAAATTATCCATACTTTCCTTGTTCACTAAGAACACTAAGCACAAAAAAGGAAATTTCCTTCTTATGTTTCACAGGTTCAAATCTAGGAGTGGTATTTCTGATTTATGTCATACGATTTATTTCTATATAATAAAAGTTGTGACCTACTTGTACATCACTTTGAATATTAGTTGAATACTAAAAGGAGGACGAAAAATACATTAATAACGTTCCTATGAAAATTTTTTAATACAATTTTATGGAACAAAATAGTTGGTCATAGGATACTTCCAACTCAAACTGCGCATTTAGGGAGAGCTTACCAGTACAGAATGAACAACTCGAAAAGGGATAGCAGGTAAAACAAACTTCTGCCTGCCACTCCATTTTTAATATGAATGAGTGTTATCATTTAAAAACACCCTCGAAAATTTACATATTCCTACCATCGTAAGAGCAACCAAAGGCGAAGCCCCTTTTAATTGACGTGGTGTAAATAATAAAGAATACGGATGACACTTGGATTTACTACCATCACTAATATGGGGGCAAAGTGTCATATTTTCTCTTCTTTCATTATCTATCAATATTTTTCAAGAAGCTATTGATGCTCCTTAGAATGGTCATCCTGGGTAATAGATAGATAAAAATATATAAACCGAAGTTAACATTCCAAGAGAACAATCCGTACTAATTTAGTGTCTCAAGGTAAGACGGGATAACTACTCTTGGTGAATGATGTAAGAACAGTTAACCCAAATTCGTTTACGAAAAAAAATTAAATTTTTTTTCATATACTTGAATTCAACCACATTTCCCTTGCCACGCCCGCGACAGGACATTATCACTGTATTAAAGAGACATCATAAAAATTAGAAATTACATTGACACTAAACATATTTCAGTACTAAGAATATCCCTGTTTGTGTAAAAGAGTACTAATGAATTATACAATTCCCGGTTGAAGGTTGAAGTACTCTATCAAATTAAAAAAAATTATGATAATCAGGATATAACATTAATTACGGATACTAAATTAGTAAGTTTTTATAATACCTTCTGTTTTTTCATAAAAAAACAACGCAATTTATATAAAGAAATAACTGCTGCAAGTAGATATTACTGGTTCTCATTTAATTAATACTATGCAGTGAACAATTCCAATGATTAATTTATGTAATGGTTTCATATTGATTCGTGTTGAGTAACAGATATATAATGTGAAAAATCATTTAAAAAGGGCGATATCCATTTATGAGTAACACAACGCTTTGAACTACAGTTGAATTCTACTGATATATAACTGAAACATTTCCTATATTACAAAATACAAAGTTTTGCCAAAAGGTATTAATAGAATATTTACGTTAATCATATGTGATATCAACTGTATAATACGTAACATTCTGATACAAAAACTATTAACACCAAAAAAATGTACTAGCACCACCTAATAGCTTGACATCAGAAAAAGAAGCAAATAACGTAATGTGGCTATTCAGAAAAAGACAAGTTTTTCTTGAGTTATGCCATAAAATGAGCCTAGGTTAAATTCTAATTCATCCATAGGATAAGATTCAACAGGCTACGTCGTATGTCTCATTGAAATTAAAAAATCTGTGTAGCCTAGGCCTTGCCTACGACAGTGCCTGCGCACTTAATTTAGCCTACCATACTAAATTTCTTGTTTCCTCAATTATTACTTTAAACCTTCTAATATACAAAACTGTTAAGACCTTTCTATAAACTACCCTCGCACACCGTTACTGAATTGTTAAAAACATTTGTCGTCCATACACAAGATTCTTATTTATTTGTATTAATTTTTTTTGTATTCGCAAATGTATAACGTAAAACAAGTTTGTATTCACAAAACTTTAATTGTAAAAATTTTTGAAGGCCGTGGCCTTAAAAGTTTCAGTATTCAACAGGAATACACAAAAAGGAATCACACAAAATTTATATTCATTAAGTTTGTAAGATACATTGTATGTAGTTTGTTTCTAATATTACAGAAAAAACAATTTTCAGAGAAAGAAACAGAGAAATGGAGCTGTTGGTTTGGATGAAAGTTTTCGGGGTTACTCCTAACACTTAGGATCGTGAAGATCTAGTCAGAAAGGGATATCGGAAACGGCCCACATATTTATTCTCTTCTCATTTACATGGTATTTTATTTTCTTTGTGTTGTTTTCTGGGATGACAGCAAGTGGGGAGAAGCTTTAGCATGTAAATGTTAATGTCTCGATTCAGAACATGAGAACGCAGTGGCGTTTGCAGACCGTGAACTCTCCAAGAGAAGAGGCGTTGACATTTACAGTCCTTAAGTCTTTCACATTCTCATAGTAGACTAATTTTTTCAAAAAAAATATTACTCATCTAAAAACTGAGGACCCATTTTTATCATGATTTTTAACTGGATTCGATTTACTATTGCCTCAATTTTTCTGTACTTATGCACAAATGAATCTATCTGCTGTTTCATCTACAATCATTTATCCTCCTCAGCCTGTTATATTCCTCTTTTACGCATTCATTCTATTTCAAAGGGAGTCTCTTTCCTATTTTTGCTGTTCCAAGTGAATACTTCCACAACTTCATAACAACTACCCCTCAAAGCATTGCACATTTAATCAAGGACACCTTCACTACATAAAATAAAAAGCTGTATACTGAATATCATCCAAACAACGAGATAACAACATGGCGAGAGATAAAAAGAAAAGATACGCATTAATACTTCTTTGAAATATGCGTCAACACAAAACTACGACGTTCGATTAATGCTTCATAGAAAAGCGCTATTATCGGCCTTCTGTAGAAATGCCGTGACCAAGGAAACGGGTAACAGACGTAGTACACTTCGATGTCAGACATATATTCAGTATTCCTTATTCACAGAAGGTTTTCCACATATTAGGTAAAGAACAATAACGCCAGAGAATGCGTCTGTAATTCTTTCTACCGATTATAAGGAAACTTTCGTACATATATAATGGTTATACTGGTGAAAGTTATATATACTTATTTATATGATTCTTTCTAAGTGGAAAGGACAAAATAGTATTGTAAAGGATATGACTGAATTATATAACAGGCTTTTTATTACAAAGATAAAAGGAATTTAAGAACAATTGTAAACATTCCGATGTCGATATAGTCATTCTTGGTCAGAGTAGAATCTGAGGACATTGTCAATTTTTGTGTTAAACACATCGCCCTCTTCATATGTCCAGAATAATATCTTCCATATATTAGATGTTACCACTTATTAAAATCGTCCTTTGTGACTTGTGAAAACCGCAATTGGTCACCAGTGTTCGTTGTGCTTGTGTGAAATAAGAGTGAGTAGCAATGGAAACGTAAGAGATTCACAGGGAATGTCTGGTGAGAGAATAAAAGGAATTTTTCGTATAAAAAAACTCACTAAATCCGTTTATTACAAGTAGACCGGGAATTTACTTTTCGTGGAAGAGAGTATAAAGAATAAGCAACCTCCTTTGAATATGCCTGTCCTGTTAATAACTTGGATACTGCCCCGACCATATCAAGAAACCCAATTTGTATTAACTGCAAATTCATATTAGGTCTTAATAAAATGAGAACAGCCTTACATTCACTATAAAAAATCTACGCATATCTTACACTGAAAGTTATAAATTTGGTTAAACCGAATGAAAAATAAATGTATGCAAATTTTCAACTATAAAATGTAATATAACAACTCTCTAGTCAGTTGTATAGTCAAGATTTAGGTTGGTTTCCTACGTCATCTAAAAGCCGGAAAGTTTCTAAGCAACGCAGCAAATGATAACGATCTCGGAGCATCTAACTTGTCGTAGCAGAATAGCTATAGCCTCGTAAATTCCTTTAATGTTGAGGTCATTTTGGGTGGGGTTTCAGTTACGCCAAACGTCGCTTGAATGCCCACGACAAACGGAAAAAGTAAAACTTAAAATAGTGTTCACTGTCATACATATATGCACACATACATACCCAGATTTCACATACGCACTGTACTTTACACACGCACGCACGCACACACATCACCCACGTACACACACCCACGCACGACACACACACACACACACACACACACACACACACATATATATATATGTATATATATATATATTATATATATATATATATATATATATGTCACAAATACCATTTATGTTGAATTAACTTTACCTCGGGAATGACTTACACTCAAAACGAAGTATACATAATAAGTGTATCTATCCACATTCAGATTCGAACTCACGCCATTTAGCTGTACTAAAACATACCATTTAGATATCACGGTAGAAGTTTGGCTTACTGCGATTCTAAATGCAGAGGCTAAAATCTTGCCCGAGGTAGACGCACTTACGATTATAAGGTGTATATGACATGTCAACTGTGTGAGAGTGTGTGCACCACATTTAAAACCCATTGTTTTCTTTGGTGACCTCTGCAATTGATTATGTACCCGGTCGGTCTACAGCTATGGGTATTACAGGTATTGATTTATATGGCCCTAGCAAATTCATTACAAAATAGTGTGAAAAGGAAAACTAACAAAATCTGGTGACATCGTTAAAATAAATAAAATTAAGCTGAATATATATATATATATATATATATATATATATATATATATATATATGTATATATATATATATATTATATGTATTTATATATATACATACTATACATATATATATATACACACCCACACCCACACACACACACACACACATATATATGTATATATATATCTATATATATATATATATATATATATATATATATATATATATATCTATATATATCATACATACACACACAATCAGTCCTCCTTTTTCCTTGTGATAAATGTGTCGGCAAAAAACCTCTCATATATATATATATATATATATATATATATATATATATATATATATATATAATATATATATAATTAAAAGTCATATGACTTTTTCGTGATTCATATACATATATCGGGCTACAATGTCCTTTAATATCTAATTCGCTCTACCTCGGAATTAATATATTTTTTCATATATGCTTAACCGAAGGGGAATTTTTTCTCGATAATAGACTTGCCCGGATCGGGACGCGAACCCAGGATCCTTTCAAATCCTACTACAATACCGCGAGAGGTTCTCGCGGTAGTGTATAGTCGATTCATTTAAGGTAGATTCTTGCGCCTACGAGACGTTTGTTTGGCAGCCTCGGCAGACTGCCCGCTCAGTGGGTCATTTTTTCGTTTGTAACTTAGAAAACTAGCAATATGTTTTCATTTCTTCATTTATCTCACGTTTTACAAAAGATAGGAAAGTTTTGGTCATACCTAAGGATTCGGTATTAAATGTACAATTAATGAATCTTTTCCTGAAATCAATAAGTTAAAATACAAAGGAATTACAACGAGTAGAAGTGAAGGGAGAAACATTTCATTCTTTATACCTGTTTTTATTCATCATCGGATTTGCATAATTCATGAGATCAGGGTAAAATAAAACCTTGTGTTATTAAACAATAAAATCACCCTGAATACGCTGGTGCTTTCAGATTTTAGATGCGTGTAATATGTAAAGAGAAAATGAAGAATATGTCTTATTATGTTGCATTCGTGCTTGGCTCGGTTTGGCAATAGTGCCGAAACACATCGTTGGGTGGCCCTCTCAGCTAGAGCCGTTGGCGTGTTGGCAGTTTGCCAATTGGCGATATGAGAAGTTTGCAGTTTCGAGACTATGTATTCACCGAATTATTATTATGTCCTTATTTTTATTTTTCTATTAAATAAATGCATAGAATTCCCATTATGACTTTCGAACATTTTTACTCAAATATCATATATGTCCGTATTTCTGGACATATCTGATAAAAAAGTAAATAATCAGATGGATGCATCTGGTATCGTTGGAGGTGTAGGCTGGCCGCGGGCGGGAAATTCAGTCCAGGAATGAATTTGAAATCTACGGACCTACTTCGCACTCTTCAGCTCATCCTTAGTTTTAATGAGGTTGGTTTCAAACATATTGTTTCTAATTTTCTTATATGAATATATTTTCAAACTTAAGAGATATCAGAGACTTAATTGAGTGATATGAAATAATAATCTCAGTGGAGCAATAAACAGCAACGAACTAAGCAAGATTTTTTTTTTCTTTTTTTTCAAGCAGATGTCTCAAGATGACAGCATCATTCGTCGCACCGTTTCCAGATTTGCAAGTCAAGCTCGCAACATTATAATGAATGTTCATCGTTACTTCAGCTCACAGTGGGGAGCAGACTCAAGAAATGAAGTATTTGAGAAGACCGCCAAAGCTACAGGAGTGCCAACCAACACAGTGAAAAAAATCAAGCGACAGTCATCTGAATGTGGTAACGTCCCCTTCGCTTCACCTGTATATCCCAGGAAGAGGATCGAGTGAAGGCACAAGGTGGATAGTTTTGAAAATGAGTGTATTCGGAAGGAGAATTTGTCTTTTTACGAGAGAGGAGAGCTCCCAACGTTAGATGCCCTACTGAAAAAGTGAAGGAAGACCCGGTAAAGTTTAATGGTGGAAGAACAACGTTATGGAAAATTGTGAGAGGGCTTGGATTCCGGTACAAAAAAGTGATGAGTGGAAGAGCATTTTAATGAAACGTGATGATATAGTGGCAGCGAGAACTGAATACCTACGGTTAATTGAAAAGAATAGGAATTGTAGTCCAACTGAACGTAAACCTGAAGTATTCCTTGATGAAACTTGGATAAACCAAAATGAATGTGTACGTCAGTGTTGGACAACGGGTGAAGGCGAAATAGGACCCAAACTTAAGACTGGAAAGGGGTCAAGATTTATTGTGGTGCACGCGGGGAGTGAGAAGGGTTTGTCAAAGATGCGCTATTGTTGTTTAGGTCAAAAAATGGTGCCAAAGGGGACTACCATGATTCCATGGGCCATGAAAGGTTTTTAAAGTGGTTTAAGGTACAACTATTGCCTAATATAGAAGATAGATCTCTAATCATAATGGACAATGCTCCATACCACAGCAAAATAGAAAATAAAGTGCCAACAACCAGCAACAGAAAAAGTGAAGTCATAGAGTGGCTTTCTTCTAATAACGTCACCCACGACCCATCAGCAACAAAGCCAAAATTGCTGCAGATTGCCAAGTGTCACAAAGAAAAACAGAGGTATGTGATAGATGAGATAGCCCGTGCAAATGGTCATGAAGTGCTCAGGCTGCCACCATATTATTGTCAGTTTAACCCCATAGAACTTATTTGGGCTTAAATAAAGGGGGATATCAGAAAAAATAACTCTAATGCAAATCAATCTTTGAAAACTGTTGAGCAGCTTACGAGACTGGCGATAGACAAAGTTACAACAGAAGACTGGAAGAAATGTTTTCACCACGTTAAGAAATTAGAAGATGATTATAGGAGGAAAGATGTTGCTAGAGAGCATATGTTTGAAAGTTTTGTTATTGACATTGGAGATGACGAAACTGACAGTGATGATATTGATATTAGGGAGGATGACACTGACAGTGATGATATATATCAATGATTTTCCATAATTTTTTTTTTTTTTTTTTTTGTTTTTTTTTTTTAAGTTGAAGACCTAACAGTGTTTCTATAGTTTTCCATTTTTTAGATAGGCAATTTCATAACTACAGTATATCCATATGAGTTTCCTTTTTTTAATATTTAATGGCATAACAATGTACATATCTGTTTATAATTCTTTTTACTTGGTTTTAATAGAAAAGGGGATATCAATGTATCTTTATAATTTCCCATTCTTTTTGTTCCAATAGGTAATGACATGACTATGTATATATGCATGATTTTCCTTTATTTATTTTTTAAATAATGAATGACGTAAGAAAATTTGTAAAATTTTAATTTCTTTTTTGTTCATATCGATAGCCTAATGGACATACCAATGTAAGCCTACTGTGTATGAGTTTCTTTTGTGTTTATGACATAATATATCTGCATGAATTTCCATTCTTTTTGTATAAAAAGATGATGATATAACAGTCTTCTGATTAGTCTCATTATCCTACATGTACTATATATATATATACAATTATGCAGGGCTGTGGGAACGGTTACGGGAGCTATACTAACTCAGGTATGAATTAAGTGATTCAAGAATAATCAACTACCACAGGAGAAAACTAAGCAAATTTTTCCTAAACATTGTTGTAGACATGTTGTCAAGTGTAACATGTATATAAAGGAGATAAACATTCTGGTGTAAGAGTAACTCAGCAATTCTGAAAAAGACAGTATACTATATTCGTTACATCGTCAACAAATTTTATGGTAAGAAATAAACATTTGTACTTTTGTTTATTGAGTGAACATATGAAAACCATAAGCTTTTGATGTTATTGGCCAGAGAAACAAGTTCTGTTATTTATCAGTGAGCCTCATAAAGCATGTACATTTCTCACTTAGACTAAATTGAAGCCAACACCCAAGATGCATCCATTCTGGATTATTTACTTTTCTTTTATCAGATATGTCCAGAAATACGGACATATATAATATTTTAGTAAAAATGTTCGAAAGTCAATTAATGGGGAATTCTATGCATTTATTTATAGAAAAATGTAATGACATAATAATTCTGGTAAATACATAGTCTCGAAACTGCAAACTTCTCATCGCCAATTGGCAACTGCCAACACGCCAACAGCTCTAGCTTAGAGGACCAGCCCCACGATATCTTGCGTCTCTCGGCACTACTGTCAAACCGGAGTCAAGCACGGATGCAACATAATAAGACATATTCTTCATGTTCTCTTTACATATTACACGTATTTAAAATCTGAAAGCACCAGCGTATTCAGGGTGATTTTATTGTTTTAAAACACAAGATTTCATTTTATCTTGATCTCGTGAATTATGCAAAATCCGATGATGAATAAAACAGGTATAAAGAATGAAATGTTTCTCCCTTTACTTCTACTCGTTGTAATTCCTTTGTATTTTAACTTATTGATTTCAGGAAAAGATTCATTAATTGTACATTTAATACTGAATCCTTTGGTATGACCAAAACTTTCCTATCTTTTGTAAAACGTGAGATAAATGAAGAAATGTAAACATATTGCTAGTTTTCTAAGCTACAAACGAAAATATGACCCGCTGAGCGAGCAGTCTACCTCCCGCTACCAGCCAATCAGAGGCCGCCAAACAAACGTCTCGTAGGCTCAAGAAATCTACCTAAATGAATCGACTATAGAGGTAAAAGCTTCACTGACGTTCCTGGATTTGAAAGGATCCTGGGTTCGCGTCCCTATCTCCGGGCGAGTCTATTATCGAGAAAAAATTTCTTCCCCTCGGTTAAGCATGTATGAAAAAATATATTAATCCGAGGTAGAGCGAATTAGATATTAAAGGACATTGTAGCTCGATATATATATATATATATACACACACACATTTTAAGTTCTCTTATGCAGGAGGTGTTTCCGGAGAGGGAAACACAACGGCCAATTTGACATCATAATTCAACTACTAAATCGTGGATGAACCCCATCTAATAAACCCTCACAGCTTTAGTTTCTTCATATTCATTCATAAAATTTTCATCAACAGTCGTTGAACTACACTAAACAAATAAGTATAAAAATGTGGAGAATCTATACACCTATAGTAGGTAATGGCAGCCAAAGAGAGCAATGTGGATTTTGTGATGCAGCGGATACCTCACATTACCTCCAAACAGCCAACCTATCTATGTATATTCTCTCTCTCTCTCTCTCTCTCTCTCTCTCTCTCTCTCTCAAGAGAGAGAGAGAGAATATACATAGATAGGTTGGCTGTTTGGAGGTAATATATATATATATATATATATATATATATATATATATATATATATATATATATATATAAAGAGAGAGAGAGAGAGAGAGAGTTATCCTTCGGTAACGAATGATGATTTAAAGCGGAAATGGCGAGATGAGAATTCATTCCCTCCAGTGTTCAGAAAGACCTAAACTGGCTCCTGGGTATCCCTGCGAAGTACCATTGCGATGGAGAGGACCAAAGAATTCAACGTCAATAAGTCAATATGCAAGGTTACTCTATGAAATCATATATACTCAAATGCAAAAAGAAGACATTTTGCTAGCTAATCCAATGAATGTGACTTTATATTATTAATAAATAAATGAAATGGTTTTAAAGAATAGTTTTAATATATAAATACGTTGGCTTATGAAGTGCATAAATAAAATATATATTTATTTCTAAGAAATCATTAAGAACTTGATAAACTCGTCTGGCAAAAAGTGTCTCTTAAAGAAGAAGAAAAAATTGCGCAAATTAAAATAAAAACGGAACAAGGAACTATCCTTGAAAGATAAAACTATAACGTGATAACTGAGCAACCACTGAAACATTAACAAATTCATTTGTCCCTGACATAACAAAAGAACTACAAAGTACATTTAAAATTAATTAAAATGCTCAAATTTTATTAGGATAAGAAAAAAAGTTACGGTAACTAAGAGAAATGAGAACATAACAAAAATACCAAGTGTCAATGCCAGACACCTGGAACTTAAGCCTGGTCACAGGAACTGCAATTTTGGTTAATTATTTCTTGTAGCCTGAGTGTCTTCTATTTTTAATGCTCTGTACTCCTTCCTAAGTTGCTTCAAGATCGTGAGCTAAAAAGAGCACAGGAATCCCCTCGGTTGCTTTCTTTTCACCACAAAATCGGAACGTAATGCATCATTACCACATAATACTTGTAAATTAAAGCACTCTAAGTAGTTTTCTTACGGCATTTTCCCTTGTGTGCAATGAACTGAACAAAGGAATGATAAACCTTCGCCAAAATATTACTGCAAGCAACCAGATACATTTCTGCAATGCACGTAGAAGATGAGATGAGCCGAAATCTCATCCAAAATAATGAGAGACGCAGAAAAATTTAACAAATGAAGTACGCTGGAAGAGATATGTGTGCGAGGAAAGGCAGAATTTAAAAAAAAAGGTTTTAAATTACTATAAGCATCAATTTACATAACGGAATCTCGTTAAGAATATAACATTAACATAAAAAAATTGTGAAATAAACAGAAGAGCATCTTCAAAACAATACAGGAAAATATACCCAGCAATATCGTAAATAACTTCCTAAAGAAAGATTTCTGCTCCCGGTAACTGAATACGGATGACCTAAACAAGCAAATGAAAAGTTAATGATGATGGAAACTTACTAAATGACTTTGCAGGAAACAGCGGTGGGGTAGAAGGGCATTGTGAAGTGATCTTTGCAGTTTCCCCTTCTCATGGATTTAACTATGAAAAGAGTGGTTGGATAGATATACGATAATAATTTGACGGCTTTAGAATACGTAGATACGGCAGTTTTAATCAGCGAAATGCGAGATTTGCATAGCTTGACGAATAGAATGCATCATATATCTAGAGAGACTTTACATAAGTCGAAATAAATATTGAGAGTTTTTCAGATACCTAGGAACAATAATATACAACAAAGGTTCTTTCGAGTTGGCAAATCGAACAACAGGAAGGATAAATATTATTTGGAAATCAACTCGAATGAGTTTGAATAAGGCTAATGCGATTCATATTGCTTTACCCGTTTGCCGATTTGAGAATAAGCTTTAAGGTGATTATAAGAAGCTCCGTAAATATAAGTACGAAAGATAGATGGAGATGGTTTGCACATGTCCCTCTCGCCAACCACAAGAGAACAGTACAAGATACTTGAAGTTGCGCTCCTTTGTGCGCCATAGCAGTTAGTCCCAGACGTACTTGAACGAGAACTGCGGCTCTGTGTATCAATCTTTTCATTTCCTAACTATCCACATCAAGGGGGTTTTGCAATATGACAGTTCCACAGCACCAACTAAATTAATCTTTGTTAGCTACATCATAATATTTTTCTTGCCGCAGGCAGCTTTTTCCTTCTAGTCTCAAACGTCTCAGACAGATGCTTCACAGCAAGCAATTCCTTTTGTATAGTCTTCTGTTTCTAAACACACACTACTTTTCCCTTACTAAACTTTGTGCCGTTCTCCCTATTTGTTCAAAATACGTCCATAAACCTGTTTTAGTCTACTAAGTAATATTTTACCAAACACATCCCACAATCACCAGTAACACCTTTACAAAAGATAATTATTTCTCTAACCTATTTCTTTCGAATATTTCTATTATCTCAACGTAGGATCCTTTAAGAAGGTATGCTAACTATCATATCCCCTGTTCTATGCTTCGTTTTTTTTCCTCATTATGTTCTTAGCTTTACGACTATACTAACAAGGCACATTTTATTTTATATTTTTCTTTGCGTACTTTGTCCTTGTCAATTGCTACCTGGTCCTCTATTCTCCAACAGCTCCATATGATCAACCTAATTTTTCCCTTCAGTAACTCAAATTCCATCGTTCCATCGCATCGCTTACCACAGCTACTTTTACTTCTCTTCCTCACATTTTATAAGCATACGAATTCCCACTTTAATATGTATCTTCAGCTCTAATTCCTTTTTTCATTCCATTTATATGCTATTGCTAAACCCAACCAGTTCAAATTCAGTCTTTCCTTTCCCTGACATCCTACACTCAACCCTGGATCACATGCATCTTTTTCTTCTGCTACACAATCCTCTCACCCAAAAATCCTATAATGGACACATTTGCACTTTTTATATCCGTCCCAACAGTGTTTATGAAACTGTAAGTGTTACGCTTCCTTACGTCTTCATCTCTCAGTCACACCAGAAGCTACTATAATTTATTTTCACAAACAAAAGGCTAGTTAAATCTGGGATAAGGGTTCTTTATTATCTTTAAGAATCAAAGAATCCTATATAAAATATGACATAGATTACATGAAGTATACAGTATTTTATCAGCTTGGTTTCTTCAAAGTAGGTGTATCATAATTTTAGCATTACCATGAATACGGCTGAATTTAAGTAACATGAAAAAATACTGTAATAACCATATCTTAATAAACGTGTGAGAAGTCGCTGCCATCCCAGAAAAACTAAAAATATGAAAATGAACCCTCAGAATTAGCACACTAGAGAACTTTTCTACGTTTCAGACATCAAAAGTGAGAGCTGTAGAGCTCATCAGAGTTGCAATAAGTACAAATGAGACTTTTTAAAATGTATAAGATGAAGACGCTGATATAATTTCCGCTTCATTAACGGCTTCATTAAAGAAATGAGAATCTACGAATAAAGAAGGCTTTGACTCCACTTGAAATAAGAGTTTGCATGAATAAACACCTGAAATTTCCACGAACCTGTGATGGCAAATATCATAGATTTCAAAGGAAAGCATTGCTCTATATTTACTTTCGTAAAAATAAGGAAACATTTCCAACTAACTGCACTTGATAATGTTTGTACCAATAAAATATATAACAAGAGAAATAAAAAAAAGAACTTCAAGATAATCTTTCAATTCCTCAGAAAACCCTTTAATATTATTATCATTATTAGGCATTTCGAAAAGATACACCTAACGACAACGGTTATCGCAGAAAACATCACCATCAACAAACCTAGATAAAATGTTTTCCTTACCACAAACTACTTAACTAGATGTATTTGTGTGAACATATTCAACAAAAGAAATACAAAATGATAATTGAAATATGAATATTTCCTTCTATAGTTATGGTAGCAGTTTACTTATCAGACTCTCAATCTAATTCCAGTACTTAATTTCAAGGAAAGAAATACATACGTAAACATGCAACATGTAGAGCAAGATAAAATTAATAAAAAAACTGCAAAAAATTGTATCAACCATCTCAAATCCATTCAAGAACACAGTATAAAAACGAACCATCCACAAACAAATTATATAGTTATTTTAACCTTGAACAAGGCTGGGGGAGTCCTTTGTAAACTGGACTAAATGAGCTAACAGCCTTTTAGACGTTTAATTATGCAGAGCCACTGCAAGAGGAAGGCCTATTAAATCTTAGAGAGCCTCATTAATGCCGGTTACATGAGCTCCTGGTTACTCGACAAACTTTACTCTCGCTCAAATCTCACCCACTCAGTTCTATCCCTACTTCACCAGAACATTCCATATCCCCTCCAATTCAAGACATTTACAAGAAATACCAGTCCGACTCTTTATCATCTTGAATCGTAAATATTTTGATAACAACAACACGAACATCGACTTCCAGGTAAAGTAGAAAAGTTTTCTCAAACAGCATATTCGGTTACACGGTGTGATTGTAACTTAGATAACCTTATACGAATCCAAGTGTATTTGTCATCTAACTGTCAGTTACAATACTTTATATATCCACCTATCTATCTATCTATCTATATATATCATATAAATATATTTAAAGTTATGTAACCGAGTATATAAAAAAATTCATATATGTAAACACACACACACACACACACACACACACACACACACATATATATATATATATATATATATATATATATATATATATATATATATATATATATATATATATGTCTTGATCATAAATTTGTATTTCCATCTATCTATCTATCTATCTCTCTCTCTCTCTCGGCGATTTGTACGCTTTATCATCATTGGTGATATATATATATATATATATATATATATATATATATATATATATATATATACTTATATATATAAAACAGGATGCGTCTCAAGTATAAAAAGCCCATTAAAACCCTTATCACTACTTGCTAAGGGTGGAAGTTATTCCACCGAAATATAGTCCTCAGCTTTAAACTAGAGTGTTTTAATGGGCCTTTTATACGATATATATATATATATATATATATATATATATATATATATATATATATAATTGGGTTATTATTTAGGTTAGTAAGGGAAAGCTTGTTACTGTCTTGATCATAACTGGAGGGAGAATAGTTAGTATTTGCGGCGTTTCAAAGCGTTGTACAATGTAAATTCCAATTGATGAGTTCCAGCGCGTTTTTGTGTTTTTTGGATACTGGGATTATAAAATGCAGGCCTTCAAGTAATAAAGGGTCTCATATGACACAACAAACTGTTTTTTATTAGTGTAACTTGCGAACTGTGTAATTCAAAAGTGTTGCAATATGAGGAAATGAGAACTTTAAAAATAAGTATCATGACGGTATAATTTTCTTCTCGTTGATGACTTCATTAAAGCAATGAGAAGCCGAGAGAATAGTTAACTTAGGACTCGGCTTGAAATACAAGTTCGTCTAGATAATGAGCTCCTAACTTCTCCGCACTTCAGAGGGTAAAAATCATAAATGATTTTCAGAGCATACTTCATTGATTTATTTTCTCTTTGAAATACGTCCTGGAACTTCAAATGTATTTTTTATAAACAAAATACAACCGAAGGTAATTGTTATACAAAATACATGACGTAAAAATGAATATATGATAATTAAGTTTACTTATTTTTAACTGGTATTTATGAAGTGGAAATTTTCAGTAGAACAGCAGGATTTTCAAACATTAAAAATATTAACCTAATTAGAAACCACAAAATTAAAACAATGCCTAATAATTATGTGACATCTAGAAAGATAAAATGTTAAGAGCATGTTAGACCATGTTAGACCAGAGTCCGCGGATCTCTGGGGTTCCAGGAGAAGGCCCTGTGGAGTCCGCGAAACAATAAAAAAATAATTTGTTCAACTCCAGAAAAAATGTGGCTTTTTTTTCACCAATTTTACTTTTCATTGAATTTAAACCAATAAAAAAATATTTTAAATATTTTGTATAAATGTACTTATACTTACTTTGTGCAGGAATATGCAAATATCAAATGTACTAAGTTATACTGGGAATCTCGGTATGGTGTTGATAACTTTTGATTTACTGGGGTCCTCGACTGGGACTCATTACATCTGGGGGTCCTTGGTATGTCAAGTTTGGGAACCATTGTGCTAGACGACTAAAGGTTTCGCAAAATTCTTAACACCGCTTTAAAAAATTTGTTCATTAATACCGGATACTGAACAGGTTTTTACAAAATATTTTGACGCGCAAAGGGTTCCTTGACCTCAACCTCAATTATTTTCCACATTCTTAACCCCCAGGCAGTTTTTAAATTTTCCTCTACAATTCACAAGAAACTGCATGTTTATTTTTTTAAAATATTTTAGTCCAAACATGCACGAATCTTTACATGTGCTCATTTAAAGTCAACATCATTGTAACCTCCTGAACGTGTTATCAGTATGGATTTGTCCAAGTTAATCCATTTTAATCATTTGTCAAAAACATGTGCAGTTAAACTGAAAACCAAAATATACGTCATTTCATAAGCCATTAAAGGCCTGATAAAAAAGAAAGAGGCCTATATTTAACTCCGCTGTACGATCGGTCAAAATGTTTTGCTCTCTGTGTGCCTCCTTTTGATATTTTGCTTCCTCTCCTGTCTTATTTCTTATGTTCTTCTTCCTCCTCGTGATGGGAATTCCACAGCCAGTTCCCGATCAGCTAAGGATTTGGAAACTGTGAGATACAATCTACGGGCGCCTTGCTCCTGATTTGATACCCAGATAATCTCCGTTGTATTGATGGCTCCCGGATGGGAAGAGACGCAGAGGAGATAAGAGCCAGGACAAATGATTATAAGGGTAGCAGTAAAGGGAAACGTAGATGTGTAGAAGGGTTTTGAAATTACAGATATTTTAAACACACTGTAACAGAAATCTTATGCAGGGCAGGACAAAGAACAGTAAAACCATTCAAAAATTAAATAAACAAATAAATCAATCAATCAATAAAAACAGAAAAAAATATAGTAATAGTAAACTAAAAGTACACAACAGCTAAATACGATTAAGTTAGTTTCATTCCAATATGATTTAATGTAGGAAGCCGGAAAGCGTGAAAGTTATATGCGAGCAAAACTAATGGGATAAAATGAAATAAAAAATACTATAGAACTTTAACTACCGTTCAGTCTTAAAATCGATTCTATTTGGCATAAATCTGTCAGCAGAAAAGAGGTGGCGGGAAGGGCGGGGAGAGGGGATGGGGGGTCTTTGACCCATCATCCTGATTTAAAACTAGGAATGAAGGCCTTCCAAGACCTGGTTAACCAGGATCAATTCTTCAAGGAATTTAAGTCATAATCTATTTGATTCTAATGAACATCAAGCCACAGTAGTCCGAAAAATTGAAGCGATGCTAAGGAACAATAAATTTTGCAAAATGAAGTCGGTGTAATTGATCTTAAGTGACGTAAATGTTGCAATATAAGAACCTATTTTAGCCGTCAGCTTAATTGTAGAAGTTTGTTAAACTCTGCTCAGCATTCTAATCTGATTTTAAATTTGCATTTTGGTTCCCATACGAGAATAATGCTAAAACTTAATCTATCTATGTTGCATTTTACCTCGAATATAATTCAAAATGATGTCATAACATCAGGTTAAATGAGCCATGATATTTAACTACATGTTTTAAATGCAAAATCACATTATGTTGAATACTATTACGTGAAAACAATACGATTTTCTGAAATAAAAATATTTTTATAACAAACATCAGCTTTGTAACTGTTCATCACCAGTGACGGAATATAAGTTATAACGAGAGTAATTAACCATATTTTGCAAATATTCATTGGCAGTTCATGCACTGGATTTTATTAAAATATTTATCGGAATAATGATTTTGTAAAGTATTAATGACCACTGATAACAAAGAAAATTCATTAAGCGAGAAGAAATGAAAAGTTATGGAGGAATGAAGGAGTGAATATATAATTACAGCTGATAATGAAATTTCTTGAATATAAAAACCATCATTGCAAAGTTACTACTCAATTAAATGACATACTGATGATGATCTGCAAATATTAAAGTCCAACAACAAGGGGTTATCCGGATTATTGTTTTACAGTGCATAGTGAATAAAAAAACGGAATAAAGTTTACAAAAAAGGAGACTATTGCATTTCCCTCTCATAAAAAGTCCAAACGAATTGGAAACAAGCGGATGACAAGGAAAGTGATGAGGAAAAGAAAGGGACGGAGACAACGAAAGGGCAAGAGGAAGCAGAATAATCCCTAGGAACTGCAAGTTCGATCTTATGAACTAGAATTTACTGGAACGGATTAAGAGCAACTTCAGAAGGAGTCAGCAGCAATGCCTAACCGGAAAGCTATGTACAACAATATTTGAAAAAGAATGTCGGAATATAGTATGAAGCGTGTTTTAGTTATCTTGGACATTTTAAACCTTCACCATTAGTTTTTATTTCATTTCACCATTAAGGTCATAAGGAAATTATTGCGGAAACATTGTATCATCAAAAAGTGTAATATTCTCTACTATGCAGCCTTTGTTGGGCATATGTCTGCAACGAAGGAAACAAACATCTTTCTATTACCATTGCCATGCTACAACTTAAGTCTGATTAATAACATATCGACATAAATAAAGAAGAGTCTACACACACAGCAAATACTCTAAACCAATAAAAGCAACAACCAATAGAATATCTACTAACATAAAAATTTCCTAGGAAATTACAAATAGATACATTATTTAACTCATAACTAAGGCGATCTATTAATGAACTTTCACTACGGGCACGTTTAATTCTGCAAGTTTTTTTTTCTTTTTTTTAATAATTTCGTAGTCATAGATAAAAAGGCATAGATACATTATTTAACTCATAACTAAGGCGATCTATTAATGAACTTTCACTACGGGCTCGGTTAATTCTGCAAGT
>NC_087212.1:52737340-52747340 GCF_015104395.2 Macrobrachium nipponense | reverse complement strand
TGCTTGCGACATGACACAGTTTCGCTAAATCAGCAGCCATTTGATCACTGTAATTAACGGGATGGGTGAACATGAATCAATGTAAAAATCCAGGGCATATAAGACCATATAACCATCTAAGGGGTACGCCAGTGGGCTAAGAGTCGGGGGCGGTGTACCATATTTGGGAGCCGTCCTACTGCTGTGGATAAACGGTGAACAGAATATTATATATATATATATATATATATATATATATATATATATATATATATATATATATATATATATATATATATATGCGTTTCTTGGAGATTTCATTTCATTTTAAATGTATTGGCTTTGCTTGGGATAAACTATCATGACAAATGAAGCTCATTCATGTTTATTCGTGGTTATGACCATATGTGCAAGTCAGTTTTTAAACGAGAATAAACGTTGAATAAATCAAGTAATGTAAAACAAGAATAAGCATATTTGCGTCTCTTCGTGATTGCGAATCATGTTGGTAATTCAGTTTTAAAATGTGAACTAAATATAATTAAGCACAGTGAATAACGAAACGAAGACAAGTAGACTATATGTACATGTTTCACTCATTGTCAACATCATATATTAACAATGAATAACAGCCAGTCCTTCACTGGACATCTTTTTAGACGGTTATTATTTTTATTTGCTGTCAGCATGTCAGTTATTGCTAGAGCATAATACACGTAAGTGATAGGAATCTAGTCTTTCATTTTTCACTTTTCCACTGGTTTTCTGCACGCGCGCGTTTACATAATATATATATATATATATATATATATATATATATATATATATATATATATATATATATATATGTGTGTGTGGTGTGTGTGTGTGTGTGTGTGTGTGTATGTATGTATGTATGCATGTGTCTGTGCGTGTTTGAAGATGCACGCTAGTATACGCATACCTAAACTCTGATATGTTTTTCTAATAGTATTTAATTGTAAACGGGTTCCAGATACACGGAATACACTATGTCATGATCAGGTTAATTTGTTACTAAAAAAGTTGAATGAATTTTGTCTAACCATAAAGTCCAGGCACTCACATAACAAAAAATAAAGTGCTTATAAAATTTTCCCTCAGCTAGAGATAATATAAATGTAAAATTCTGTTACCCATGGAAGAAATCTTCGTACAGAAACGGGAAAAAAAGCACTCTACTATATTGCAATAATTTTCCCGTATTTCTAACATTAAATGTGACATCTATAGTATGCTTAACCGAAGCGCAACAGGTTTATTTAAAATGTAGATGATATTGACGCAACTTCCTCTTCATTAATGAGTGTATTACATAAATGAGTAGCAACAGGAAAACTAACTCAAGAGTCAACTTTAATGGAAATTTGTTTAGTTAAGGAAATGATAAATATCGTAAAATTTGATGTAAAAGTTTCATTCAAAGTATTTGTTATGAAATGTCCATTACATTTCTGTAATATAAATAAGATATCATATGAAACTACCAGTTATGCAGTCTCAAATATCTTTCAAAACACATCACTCGGTTAATTATCAAAATATACTTTAAGATTTATCTTGAAATGTACATTGAAATCATTAAATCTGGTGACTAACACATACCACTTCAGAAAGTTTATATTTGGTCACAAATACGAGGTGCATTTACGTACAAGGGTATGGCACTAAAAAAGGTTTTCGACAATGTACACTGAATTAATATAAAAAATAAAATTAAAGTCTTTTTTGCAGCTGCATATTTCACAGAAGAAATAATTGTGAAAATACTGGCATTCTTTTATAATTAAATAGGAAGCGCTTTTATCATATATCAGAGTTTGGTAAATACTAACTGCCATTACAACATACGAGGTAAACAACAGAAAAAAATAAATATACAAAGAACATGAAGTGGGCATGATCCAGTAAAACCTTATCGAGAATACAATGAATGTGAAAACCTGCTTTTGCCATGAAAAGAAGAAAACCGAACTTCTAGGGAAAGAAGGGTAAAGAAATCACACCCAAATTAGCCCAACAAAGGATATAGCCAGTTCGACATAAAACATGGCTGGGAAGTCCTTTGTAAACGGGACTAAATGAGCTAACGACCTTTTAGATGTTTAATTATGCAGAGCCATTGAAAGTGGAGAGGCTCATTAAATCTTAGAGTCCCATTAATGCCGGTTACATGAGCTCGAGGCTACGGAGACAAGTTGTCCCTCAACTCCAACCTCAACTCCTTTGTGGCCTCTTCAGTCATTCCTCGCCTTGCAACTCCGGATGGCCTCTCGCGTCTATTTCTACCTAATGGTGACACCAAGGATTGAATATTTTCCCATGCTTCTTAATAGATATAATTTAATGACAAATTTTGGTAGAAGATTTACTTGGAACAAGGGTGTTGCTTATCCTTTTACGCAAATTTCCTTTAGCGTATATTTTCGCATTTCTTTCACTGGTGGAAATTGGAATTAAAATGAAATGATTTAATGCTCTAAATTAGAATGTAATGGGTTTACGGACACAGTAATAAGAATCTAAAAATCTTGCTTTCAATGTCCTCATCAATCAATTTAATGGTAAAAAGCATCATGAAGACTCTCTCTCTCTCTCTCTCTCTCTCTCTCTCTCTCTCTCTCTCTCTCTCTCTCTCTCTCTCTCTCACACACACACACACTAAGAAGTTAAATCGTGTAAAATGAATTAAATTTCTGGAACCTTGTAGCGTGCTTCCTTAAATTATCTGTGCCAATGATGAGAACATTTCTTGTGAATTAACAAGAAAAGTAAGTTACGTTTCACCGATGTTTATAAATGTAAATTTGCCCACATGATTTAATGACATTTACCATCATTAAGGAAGTTAATGGTTTACCGAAATAATAATAAACTTTATGCAAATTATACTCTTAAGCAAAAAAATACTACATCATCTGTAAATGGAAAATAACTGTTATAAACCCAAAGCCATGGCAAATCTACAGTAAATGTATGAAGTGCTGTGTAAAAGTAGTGAACAATTCAACAGTAGAAAATATAAAACAGTAGCAACCGGAGTGAAACATTCATTTTCTTTTCATAGTTTTATGTACAATATTATGAAAGCATTTGACTTTAAGAAATTCTTATTCTGGTATACAAAAGTTTATCAAAAACAACATATAAATATATAGAGATTATCGCTACCGTTCCCGGTAAAACGAATCACTTAATTATATTATTTAAGAAGCGAACAGCGAAGCCAATAAACGTAACAGCAAATGAAGTCAAGTGATTCAAGTGTAATCAAGACAACAAAAGAGTGAAACCTTTCTCTGACGACATAAATAAGAGGAAAAACACGCTTTACAGAAACGTCAATTAAAGAAAAAATGTAAGTTTCAAACTCTCCTAACAAAAGATGCAAACGTTGCAGCTTGGATAGGAAAGTCTTTGTTAAAGGAAGTAATTGACAACAGGGAAGCCCATTAAAAATATGTCTTATTAACAACGCCAACGCGTCAATTTTCTCTCCCCATTGCAGTTATAACATCTAATATTCCATTTTATTTATTATAAAAAAAAAAAAATTTAAAGAGACCCAGAAAATAAGACATGAATGACAACGATCTGAAGATGGAACGGGGGGAAAACTCACAACTGAACTAGAAAGTAATAGAGAGGTTGGATAACTAAACAGCGGGTACAGCTATGGGCCGAAGGAACACTGCAAGAATTATTCAACAATCCCTTGAGTGCACCACGCGTGAGGCACAGATGGCGTTGACCTACAGGATATATGTACAAAAGAGATCCCCTACTTCCCCATTCTTAACTGTATAAATATTCTTCGATAAAAAAGAAAAAGATTGATTGTTAATCTGTAGCTACAAATTCAGCATATTGAAGAAAAGTTTCTGGTTTCATTTTCCTTTTCTGTTCTTTAAACTAAATTCTTTATCCACCCAGTTATATATTCACAAATCTAAACCAAAATTAGAGAGTTAACCTTCGATTTTTAAACATTTGTAGATTTTATTCAGCGTTTCCCCAGAAGTAAAATCTCTCTCTCTCTCTCTCTCTCTCTCTCTCTCTCTCTCTCTCTCTCTCTCTCTCTCTCTCTCTCTCTCTCTATTTTGTTAAAGAAAGTAGTTCATTCTATCGCAAAGCCACTTGCAATATTATTAAGACAAAGTGTAGATACAGGCAAGATTTATGATGAGCACAATTAGCATATATTTACCCCTACTTTCAAAAGTGGATCAAAGACTAGAGGCAAGTAATTATAGGCCTGTGAGTCTAACATCACATATTATGAAAGTGTATGAAAGGGTAATGAAGAAAAATATTATGAAACTTTTAATAAAAAATAATGTTTGTTTAATAAAGGACAACATGGTTTCGTACCCGGAAAAAGTACACAAACCCAACTGTTAGTCCAACCGTAGAACATATTCAAAAATATGAAAAGCGGAAATGAAACAGATGTGGTTTATTTAGACTTTGCAAAAGCTTTTGATAAAGTAGACCATAATATATTAGCGAAAGAAAATTAGAAAACACAATATCGTGGATAAGTAGAAGATGGTTAAAAGAATTTTTACACAACAGAAAACATTATAGTTATTGCAAACGACGAGAAATCGGATGAAGTCAAGGTAATATCCGGTGTGCCGCAAGGTACGGTGTTAGCTGCAATACTGTTTGTTATTATGATTGAAGACATAGACAATAATGTGAAGGATTCGGTAGTGAGTAGTTTCGCAGATGACACAAGAATAAGTAGAGAAATTACTTGTGATGAAGATAGGAAAACGCTCTACAAAGAGACCTTAACAAGTATATGATTGGGCAGAGGTAAATAGGATGGTATTTAACTCTGATAAATTTGAATCAATAAATTATGGAGACAGAGAAAGAATGCTATATGCTATAAGGACCTAATAATGAGACCATCACAAATAAGGAAGCAGTTAAAGACCTTGGTGTGATGATGAATAGGAACATGTTATGCAATGATCAAATAGCAACTCTGTTGGCAAAATGTAAAGCAAAAATGGGAATGTTGTTACGGCACTTCAAAACAAGAAAAGCTGAACACATGATTATGCTTTATAAAACATATGTTCGTAGTCCCACTTGAATATTGCAATATGATATGGTACCACACTATCAAAAGGATATTGCACAAATAGAGATGTACAAAGGTCCTTTACAGCTAGAATAGAAGAAGTTAAGGACCTAGAACTACTGGGAAAGACTACAATTCTTAAAATTATATAGTCTAGAAAGGAGAAGAGAACGCTACATGATAATTCAGGCATGGAAACAGATAGAAGGAATAGCATAAAATATCATGGAACTAAAATTATCAGAAAGAGCAAGCAGAGGTAGATTAATAGTGCCCAAAACTATACCAGGAAAATAAGGAAGCACACAGACATTAATCCACTACGCACCAGCATCGATAATGCAGCGTCTAATTCAATGCGTTGCCAGCTCATCTGAGGAATATATCAGGAGTGAGCGTAGATGTGTTTAAGAATAAGCTCGACAAATATCTAAACTGCATCCCAGACCATCCAAGATTGGAAGATGCAAAATATACCGGAAGATGTACTAGCAACTCTCTGGTAGACATTTATTAGGGTGCCTCACACTGAGGGACCTGGGGGCAACCCGAACAAGATGTAAGGTCTGTAAGGTCTGTAAGGTCTCTCTCTCATGAATTATAAGAATTAAATTATATTCAGAAATACAATGTCAGGAATTCAGCTCCAACACAATTTATGGTTTGCTGTTTCAACCAAACCCGAGCCACCTCGTGTTCTTGCTTTCTTTTTGAATTACGTTGTTGATAAAATTTCTTTATGCATTAGTTATTCACTTCGATAACTTTTTGTTCACTACATACAATTAATGAAATCTAATAAACCACTCTTCGTAAGTAATTAAATTGTTATTTCTTTTACATTTAACCTGGCAATTTCCTATTATATATATATATATATATATATATATATATATATCTATATATATATATATATATATATATAAATGCGGGTGTGTGTGTGTGTGTGTGTTTGTTTGCTCAAAAATTATTGCAACCCACAGTTTTGTCGTATGTCAACTTTAATTAACAGTTCGTAAACAAACTAGTTTGGCCAGGAAATAATCATCAAAAGGAGTTTAGCAACAATTCCATGCAAAGAGGTGCAGCCCCTTTAACATAATCAACCAACACAGCAATAGAAAATAAAACAACTGTGTACAATACCTTGAAATTAAGCAGCTTTTCATAAAAATTTCGAAGTTTTTAGTGTTCGTAGGATCATTCAGTTCTATTTCACAATAGAAAATTTCTAACTTATTCTTTTCTTTTAGTTCATAAATCTATTCAGGATCATGAATGGAGACATTTTTTTTCCAACGTTAAATTTTAGCACTTGCCTATATATTTCAGAGGTCTCAGACATTAGATAGGAACTTCAAGGAAAATAGTTTATTACACCTTTCTCTTAAAGCCTTTCTTTCAATTTTTTTTAACCTTACGTTTCCTTCTTGTCTATGGGATACTAGATGTTCTAAATCTTGTCTAGTTTATTACTTTTACTATTTCCTATTGTATTTTAAGAGATTTGGCAATTCTTTTAAAGTCTAAGCCTTTATATCACAAAAAAACTCACAATTCCAAATACAAAGTAGCAAACATAAAATACAAGAAAACAATGACTACCCTCTAAAATCAAACACAAAAAATGACTAACTCGATAATAACCGGGACATCGACCGCAGAAATAACAAAATGAAAGACAGCTACTCGAAAGTGAATGGAAAATCTATGACCTTCGCATGTAGATGCTATATGTAAGAGCCAAATTACTAGATTTGATCTACTCGACATCAGTAACAGATAAAACATAAATCTCTCTACATTTTCACTATAAATAAACAGGAATCTGTATGCAGCTACCAAAATTAGAAATAAAAGGAAAAATTTTGACATTACAAATACGTCACTTCAAAGCCATTCATTTTGACTACAGTTTACAGGTAATAAGCAAGAAATATTGAAAACGTTTGTATTTTCATTAGCTTTTATTCCTAGAAATTTTTCTGGTTTAATTAATATAACTTGTATGTCAGAACTGTGCTAAAACTGTGAACAGATTCGATTTTCCATGCTTCGGATTTACTTAACTACTTGCATTGTCAATACGCGTTAAGACCTTACACTCAAATGAAATATGCAATCATAATTTCATAGTATGCACAAATAACAACCTCGTCGACTACCGTGCATTTTTTTTTACGATACTCATCACAAAAACCCCAAAACCAAGGGTAACAATATGAGACCTCACGCACTAGGTTCCAATGACGTAGCACTGACATGAAGACAATTTAAGCTAGTAGTGATAAGCGTATCTAAAGAAATGCGATGAAGTTGAGAAATTGCTAGGATGAAGTATATATTTACATACATACATTCTCATACATACATCCATACTACATACATACATACATATATATATATATATATATATATATATATATATATATATATTATATATATATATATATATATATGTGTGTGTGTGTGTGTATGCATGTATATATATATATATATATATATATATATATATATATATATATATAATATACATATATATATACATATATATAGATATGATACTGCCCTATCACTTTTTTTCTAGTTTTTGTCCATGCTGCCCCTTGTCTTATTATAAAAAGGGTTAAGCAGGTAATAAGATGACACAGCTATGAACGGTAATTTATCCATGCTAATTACGACTTCGTGATGAATTTAAGAAACATACATTAAGGCATTTTACCAAGTTGATGAAAAATTACGCAAATAATAATCTTTGATCGAACTGACGAAAAATCTAGTCCCCTAATATATAGATTTCCTAAACACGTGCTCCCTCTCTTGATCATTTTCCTCTTCCCTCAACTTATTTCTACGAGTTCTCATTCCACCTCGCGAAGGGAATTCCACCACCAGTCCCCGATCAGCTGCGGATGTGGAAACTGTGAGATACAATCTAGGGACGCCGTGTTCCTGATTTGATACCCAGATAATCTTTGTTGTATTGATGGCTCCCGGATGGGACGAGATGGAGAGGCGATAAGAGGTCGGACAAATGGTTATAAGGGTAGCACAGCCTGGAGAAGTTATATGCGTAGGCATTTAGCAGCAAGAATAAACGTAAGATTTTCAGATAATAAATTAACCTGCGTATCATGAATGTGTATGACCATCAAGAAAATACAACAAAAACGCAGTATTAGAGGCAACGCAGATACTAGCAAAGTAAAGATGATTATTTTCAGAAATACGTTAATCATAATAGCTTGAGCTTGCAATTTCATACGATAAGTCCCATACGAATGCGAGTACAGGGTCAAGTTTTTTCCTACCTATTCCTACATAAGATTTTCGACACAATTCGGGCAAGGTATGGAAAAAAGTGAATTTACACAATATAATGATTTTAAATAACTTTACCCACCCGTAGCCTTATAGTGGTAAATAATAATATTTTTATATAAATATCCACAATATTCAAAAGGATATCTTGGAACCTAACATAGCGCCCGGAGAACATGGTATGAACAAACTTGACTTCATGGTCATATATAATCAAATATCTAAGTGACTTCAGCTATTTCCACTATTTCACAATGATTTCCCATGGAATGAAGCACCAACCCTCATAAAATCTCCTTAAATACAGTATACTCGAAACACAGCCTTGGTTGAACTTTATCCTGTGATTTGCGAGGAGGAGAAACTGAAAAGTCTAACCATATATAGATTTATGTTACCTTTGATTTCACAAAAAGATTTTCGATAGGAAAATAACCCCAATACAGACCCTAACAAACACACACACACACACACACACACTACACACACACACATACACACACACCACACACACATATATATATATATATATATATATATATATATATATAAAGGTTTTTTGCCACGAAGGAAAAAATGAAAAAGCGAGATACCCAAGTACTTTCGGTCCTGTTCGGACCCCTTACTGAAGGCAAACTGATTTTACAGAGGACGACATAGTCAAAAGAAGGCTTAATATCCAAACTGACACTACAAGATCAGCAGTAAGGGCGATTCACTCTACAGATAGGAGGAACCGCCTGAGGGTAGCCATACCTTGAAGGATACACGCAGTAAACAAGTTATTCTTCCAGAAAACAGTACATTTTGAAAAAACACGGAAGCATATACAAATTAATATCATGAATTTTACACAAAATTTTCCAAAAAAACATTATTAATGAAAAGACGAAAGAAAATATAAATATATATATCGAGCAAGAGAAAGAGGGAGAGAGAATATCGAACCAGAGAGAGAGAGAGAGAGAGAGAGAGAGAGAGAGAGAGAGAGAGAGAGAGAGAAAGAAATAATAACTTTATACATGTGGGACTAATTTATTAGTTGTTCATTTATTTTAAGGTCCTTCATAAACATCTTACAAATATATGGTCCAAATGGTACTTTCCTAGACTAAGATTTAGGTTGTTTTTATTAGTGATTTGTATAATTGCCGATTCCAGTAAATTTCTTGAAACAAAATCATTAGATCTAGCAATTACCGAGTTATCACCCCAATTAATACAATGAGATTTTTCACTCAGATGGATAAACAGTGCATTTGAAGTCTGGGCTGTTCTAACTGAATACATATGCTGCTTAATACTTACACATAAATTTTTACTTGACTGACCAACGTAAAACGATGGGCAATCCATACAAGGAATTTTGTAAATGATGTTGTTATTTGTTATGGGACTATTCTTAATTAGCATATCTTTTAATGGTATTGTTATAAGAGAACACTACATTAACATTATACGATTTAAATATTGATTTTATGGTTTCAAATCCACGAAAGTAAGGTAAGCTAAGTACATTTTTAGGTATTTCTTTTTCATTAATAGCAACACTATAAAACTTTTTGCGAGCTTTTTGATAACATA
>NC_087212.1:52727340-52734840 GCF_015104395.2 Macrobrachium nipponense | reverse complement strand
CAGGAACTTTCATTCATTGCCAAAGTATTGTTTGGACGTACTCCTTTCTCTTAAACTGTAAATACATGAAATTGAGTCAAATGTCATCAACGAAATTAAAAGCAACAAATATATAGAGCAATGATCCGACTAAACACTAAAAAAAATATTACATACACAGTAAATTAAACAACTTTTCGTATCAAGCTACTGTATGTCCTATGATATTATTTAACATGTAATTCGGGGATTTACATCTAAATTCTGAGTGGAATATAAGAATTATCATGAAAGTTTTATATATAATGAAATCTAAGATATGCACATATTTGCGTAGGTGCGGTTTTTCGTTGGTCGGTGATTACGGTGATTGTTTCTTTCACTTAACTACCAAATACAAATACCTTTCTACTTCAGTTTTCCTTCATAACATTCAATGCATTGAAACTGAAAATTCAACTTCGCTAGGATAATAAATTAACAATCCCTCCTACCCACCTCCACTCATCTTCATCATAAGCGCCTGGTCTGGGTAAGGACTCTGGGTTCCCAATGATATCGGCCCCTGAAGTTAGGATTAAAAACGGGTCACATTTAAATATTACAATCAATTTAATATTTTCCTTACTTCTCCCGACACCCGCTTAACCTAGTATACATTGACATAAAACTATAAACTGCTACACTGACAATGGCACATACGAAAACGATGATGCGAAGTCTGCCGATTACACTGCAATATATTTTTTTCGTATATGTTATGACCAACGTATCATATCTAATGTGTTCAACATTGAACTTCACAACATCACATGATTTACGGATAATGTCGTATAACTCGGGAAGGAAATACGAGAAACGTATGTATGTAATTAATCATTCCAATATCGATTACTAAAGTAGAACGCCATCCATAACTGACATCACCTACATCACCTGTTCAATGGTAATTATTTTCTTTTCATTATACAAATGATTAAAATTGAAACAAGACTAACTATACAGCTAATAATTATCATCGTGATGTGAGAAACAAAACACAATTAATACTGAAGTAATGAAAATTTGGGATGCTTCAATGAAAAAAAAAAAAAAAATACAGAACGCTTGTAGTGGTCATAAGAAAGAGTTTGAGCATCACTAAAACGGTCATTTACATATAATGCTGCCAGTGCCGGGGATTCATGAGCACTACTGTCATCTGAACGTAACGCATAATACAATGATTGCTATTGCCGTGGTAATAATTGAAAATTAGTATCAGGAAAAATAGACTTTATTTCTAATAATAATAAGAAGAAGAAGACGAGGGTGAGGAGCAGGATACGATGATGATGAGACATATAATGATAAAGCTATATGGTTATTACTAAAATTTTCTATTAATTTTAACATTTCCTTTAATAATGCCTATGACAACCACCAATGTAAATGAAATGAATATAACGTTAACCGTAGATTTTGTTTTTCACATTTTTCAGATCTTGGACGACTGATTACATCGGATCAAACCAACCGCCGAACAAAATTTACGAAGACCAATATCATTGAATGTTCCAGATATACAGTTACCATTCAAGTGTCCACTTATTAAGGCTAGGCACAGCAACAATATGTAACTGGGAATTAATTTCCTTTCGTTTCAGCTGGGAAAATACTTTTAGCCATAACAAAAATACCTTGGATATATACGTATATATATATATATATATATATATATATATATATATATATATATATATATATATATATATATATATATATAATATAAAATAGTTGACCCACACCATGATTTATTTATATATATATTTGCATAAATAAGAATGAAAAAAAATCAATCTTGGCGACCTAATGAAGAATGGAGAATAACTAAAAAGCGGGCATACATATTTAACTTGGCATATGCAAAAAGGAAGCATAAAGCATGAATCATAACCATTCAATAGTCAAAAGTACAATCTACAACCACAAGATTTACTCTAATGAGAATCATTACAATCGAAACTGGTGGTGCTTCGTGCGGCTGGCAGACATTCGTTAAAGAGTCACGGTTGGAACTTAGCGTAACAGGGAGGTGACCCAGCTGGAGGGATCTGTCAGTGCTACCTCAACCGTTGGCGAGGTGTAACGTTGGCTAGTGTTTGCAACCATTCAGAGCATTGTATACAATTTACGGAGCTCTGAGGGTGATTCCAATTACGGAAGTAGATTCGACCTGCGAACGTGATTCTAACACGTGAAACAAGACTAATCACTTTCATTTACTGACAAAAACTAAAACATTATATACATTTGGAAGAAACGTTAATATTGCAAAGCAGTTTGTGAAACTTTATCTTTTACGTATGATTCTTTATTTTCCCGTACTGTAAAATACCGCAAACGCTTCCATTCTAGTGAACAAACAAAGGTGTTAGAAATTTAATGATAAAAATGATCGTAAACTACGTTTAAAATGTACCATAAAAATTTGTATAGTATTTATTAGTAAGAATATTCATCATTCTAACTTCCAGTTTTACTACGATCGCGGTCTTTTACAGAAGGAATCTCTAATAAATGCCTTATGAGAGTACAGTTAATTATGAAATGGTTTCAAAAAGGCATGCTCCAAAGACATCATTCATGAAGAAATATCATAAGTTGTTAATTTTGACGAGGTTACGAACCAACTGACAATAAGATTCCTATACTAGAAGAAATCGAAAAAAAGGATAAATATCTGAACTCAAAAGAATATTGGCAATCACGAATCACGAGTTTATTTTTCCAGTAAATGTTCGCGAAGTTCAAATTTCAATCATAAAACACTGACCATTTTTTTTCATAAAAGATAGTATTCGTTAACTTACAACAAACTGATAACGGGCGTGATGAAGACTGACACGTGTGGGCGCCCATGGACTAGGGCGGCAGCTTTGATTAGCAGCCTCTTCCTGCTGTCAGCCACAATCAAGGCAGAAATGATACCCTTAGGTAGGTAATTCGTCTTTATTGTGCTCCCACGCACGCAAAGCCTAACCAACTATATATATATATATATATATATATATATATATATATATATATATATATATAGATATATATATATATATCTATATCTTATATATATATATATATATATATATATATATATATATATATATATAATTATATATAAACAAATTTTCCGTTAAGTCAACATGAAACAGCACAATACTCCTCCATGGTAACATTTTACATTATGCTCCAATGAAATTCCACCAAATATTTGTCTTCATTTTCTTTGCCGTATTAAAACAAAGCTATAAAAATGTAAATTCGTCATACTATACCAGCCCTCCCTCTTAAAAAAAATTCCTCCAAATTACTACATATAAAGATAAATAATGGTAGAAAACGGAGAAAAAACATGACCTCTCACAGTTTCCTAAATGGTATACGTTCTAAAAAACAGAATTATATTCACAGGAAAAAAGTAAACATCCTATTCGAATAGGTTGTGTTTATTTGACTGTAGACTTCGCTTCTGGTTCATCTCGGATACCAATTTTAGATGTCTTACGCCGGAGGGAGACCATATAATGCTATCCAGTAATCCTTATTTTGCTAAATGATTAGTTTTCATTCATGTATTTCATGTAAAGCAGCATCTAGCAATATTGTCTGTTATTGACTTTATAACGTATATTATTATATTACGCCTTGTTATTAATCATCCTATAGTTTCAATTTCCAATTTTTTTTCTTTCTCATTTTTTTTATGGATTCTCTTCTATAGTGTGAAAACCTGGTCATAAATATCAATCATAAAAGACCCAAGCGATCTTCCGGGACATTCTAATAAACGTTGAATCATTCGAATGGTATTTGATTTCTGATATCAGCATAAATGTTCTCTTCTTTACGCCCTCTAATTTCCACTAGAACAATGACTACCCGCCACGAAAAATGGAAAGAAAAACTCCTAAACTTTCAGAAAGAATAAGAATGTGTCTCTCTAGTCACCCTCTCCAATCGTTTAGAGGGTGAGTTGTAATGTAATTTTACGCTTAGTTGAACAAGTTCTTATAAACCGGGCCTCGGTCGACTACCCTGATGAAAGTATCAATGCGTCTTTCTCGTCGGATTTTGTCTTCCCCGTTTTTTCGGTCAGACGAAGAAAATTCCAATATCGATTCTCTTGATTTAGGCAAGACTTCCAAGATACGTATTTAGAATTGAAGAGATTCTGACAAGAGCTTATTATGACATATCCTATTTATGCTTGTAAGGGCTGGAGGTGGTGATTCAGGGTAACCTCACATTGACATTTCACGTCGGGGTCTGAATCCTGCCAAAGGCGGCCGAATTATTTCATTCCTTCATCCATTCATATCTATCTATATAGCTATCTATCCATATCTATACACACACAGACACGCAGACACACACACACACATTATATATATAATATAAAAGCAGACGATAATTTTTATCTATCTAGTAAAGAAAGATATCAATGTGTGAATGTAACTAAGAGAAAAACTGTAATCGTTTGCGCACGCCCACACGACAGTTGATAAAATGTTCATCTACTAAGAGAAGGTGAAACTTTTAGCAGGTTTAATTCACCCTCCCCTCCTCTAAAAATGATAGGTAGAGAAAGAAGGCGAATGTTAATATATCATATTCAAATCGAATCACACCAGCTCTCTCGCTAACTTTCCACCCAGTCTTTTAAACGTTCCAGAGAAGGTAATATAGAATTAAAAATTTAAATATTTTTCTTTCTATGTATATTCATATTTGCTACTTACAAAATTAAATAATTTCTCATTTGATATGAAGAAAGATGAATGTCTTATCTAGAATTCTGCTGCTACTAACAAACCAGCTTCCTTACTATTCCAGTTTCTCTTCAGTCATATCTGAATACGAATGGGAAGGAAATGTTGTTTGGGATACGCATCCACTTTCTTTCCTATAACTTTTCCATTTAAATATGATAAAATAATGTGTTTGGACAACAAATGGCACCATTGATTGCAGGGGAAATGAACATAAAACAGAAAGCATTATCCTTAGTCACACTGATATCAGAGACAACTGTAAAATTAGTCCTTCAGACAAGTGTTTATAAGAAATTCAATACTTCCATGGGAAAATAAATCTTCATATACTAGTGATTTTCATGTAACCATTTTTGACTTATAACTGAAACCTGTTCATTTTTCATTTATATTTCCATTTAAGTATTTCTGTAAGCAAAGATGTACTTCATAGAAATAATTCTATTAATTTGTCTTTATAAATATCAAGATGACAAGATTAGCGTATCGTAGGAAACACACACACACGTGATATACACACCATACTCTTGCAGGACGCACACACACAACACAATATCCATTTATATAAATTTATTTAGAGATTAGAAATAGGAAAACATACTGTTAATTTTATCATTCATTCGTATACATAATGTATATTCTACAATGTATTTTTCGTCCCCTCCTTATTCAATCTGCAAGTATTTTCTTGCCAGTTCTTCCTCAGATTTTCTTATCTGAAACTCTATCCATTCTTCTCACTCCGCAAGTGCTTCTCAGACAGTTTCTCTCAACTTTCCACATTTTTTCATTTATGGAGATTCATTTAAAGACCAGTGTTTCGAGGGTGTTCAAAGGACTCCGTTGAATAATTCCTCCACATATTACCGCTCTTATTAATGAGATAAATGTACCAATGTTCGCACGGCGCTTTTGGTGAAACTCTATCGAGTCTCTTCAAAGATATTCAGCTAACTAGTAATTAATTGCCAGTGTAAATTTCTTTTATATATATATATATATATATATATATATATATATATATATATATATATATATATCCTTGCGATTTTCAAAGATAATTCTGTTATTTTACCTTAATTCTTTGTGAATTGTTTCTCTTACGAGAAACCATATCATATAGAATTCACTTGCTTCTTGGAATATTAAAATACTTTGAACGTTTTCTGGTCCTCTCACTAACACAAAAATGCGAAATGAAGCGATGACGAATGGTTGCTTAGAACGAATGGAGGCTTCAAAATTTTATCAATCGTTTCTTACCAAAAGGAAATTTAACATAACCGAATCTGCAACCAGAAACCAATGTATCCATATGTAACAGATATATTATTTCTTACAATAAAAACCATAATTAGTAAGAAACAATAAATAAAAAAAAAACTTATGTCATCCGTGATCTGCAATTATCTGCATTTCTTTTACCAATTTATAATAGAGATGGCTTACATCATTGAAACAAAATTGTAGCAGAGAGACATATTTGGAATACATGCTATTATTTAACCAATAACTTTAATATTTAAAGAAACAAATCGAAGAAAGAGAGACAGCTCCTGATCCGCAACTATTCGAATGAAAGCCACGAAGATTCACTCTGTCTCCGCAGCGAGATATATTTTTGTGCCTGGCCTGATAAGACCTGTTTGCAAATTGTACCCTGTTGTTGGACCGATAACCAAATACCCCAGGGATTTCCCTCGTACGAGCACCCACATACACTAATAAAATGGACAGAACTTTATCTTCTTCCCGTTTATAAACCAGCGATGTAAATCTCGAGATAACGTGGTAACGAAGAAGTACTATAACTCCATTAAATTTATTCACATCTAAGACTTATTTGGTAATTAATGATATACCGGGTTTAATTTTGCACATAAACAAATCACCATGAAGAGGATGCGCCTCGCTAATATAACGGAATGACAAAGAACGAAGAAAAAAAAAAGAATCATGTACACAAGCTATGTTGCTAACCTTTTCGTTGGAGGAGCGAGACAATAATAAATAAATAACTTTTGTAAGAACACCAATAAGAGCGGCGAAATTCTTTTCATAAAACTTGAACATAACGAAATGAAAAAAATTACTGTATTAAAGCCAGGAAATTGATAATTGAATCTAAATTATTTTGGAAGACAGGTTACATGCAACAAGGCCTTTTCTCCAAGTTAAAATGAAGATGGAACGAGGTAAAATTTTCATGTTTGACACTTAAAGTGAATGGCACGAAGGACTGATCGAAGCGACTCCCTAGTTAAAGATTTCAAAGCAGTCCTTGTGAGAATGCGTCTCACTGATACCAAACAGTATAGGTACACTTCACTTACACTGACTCTAAACCGTTTCCTAAATTATGTAAACGATTCCCCGTCAGTAGCACCTAGACCTCCATTACAAAATTAGGGCAACGTCGTTATCGGTTACCACTTCAAGGAAACTGGGGTTGTTACGGTCTCTAGAGCTTCTGCTAAGGCATCAAATACACATTTACTTAGTCTTCTCCTTCTCTAGCAATTATGAATTGCGCACCATTTCTTCCATTTCTTTCATTCACCGTGCGTGACTTAACCATCTCAAAACAATAAAACGATCTCCTCAAATAAGTAAATCCTTTCAAAACGCAAACCGACATGTGCTAATATATATATATATATATATATATATATATATATATATATATATATATATATAGTACATATATATA
>NC_087212.1:52714840-52719840 GCF_015104395.2 Macrobrachium nipponense | reverse complement strand
CTGAATGACGCAAGAGTGGGAGAAGGGGTAATCTAAGCATACAATTTGTGCTTGTGGAAGTGGACATTAGGATGGTAATTAAGTGGCTGATGAATGGAAACATCAGTTGATTTGATTAGAGGTGAGATGATGATGTGCACGATGATAGGTAGTGTGACTAAAACCAGGACTGATCAAAGTTTGTCTGAGAGGAAAGTTCTACAGCAAAAAGTATGATGAATAGTTCTTTTCATAAGAGTAACAAGGATACAGTAGGAGTTATTGTTAATTTTGTTATACAATATCGCTTAGTGTAACCGAACCGGTTTTTAGTATGAGCTTCATCGAGAAAGTCGTACATGTTACAGAATAACTGATATGAGGATAGCAAAATGAGTTTAGACATATCATACGGACTAAAGAGGCAGAGTTCGTTAATGAACTATTATGGGGCTTAAAACAAAATATTCATACTACACAAAAGAACGTAGAAAAAGCTTATGCCAGAGTTGCTGGAGAGGCAACGTAGAGCTTGTTGGAGATGTATAGTTTATAAGTTGTTGAGAGCCACTATAAGTTTTTATGGAGAAATAGGAGCGCGTCGTAGTAAGTAGGTGGAAGCGTGCATGGTTTGTGACAAAATATGGTCCAGTTCAGGTTGTTTTGCCTCAGTGGTTATTTAATACCTTTATAAATGAAGTGTGGAAATAACTAAAACTTGCAGGTATTGGAGTGTTGATTTGGGATAGTGAACACGACTGTCAACAATTATTAAAAGTTTGGAAGATTCTACAAGAAGAGAAAGTCTAGAATAAATAAGAACAAGAGCAAGGTTACAGGTGTACATGGAAATGTGAAGAAATAAGCGTTAGAATATGGGTTACAGAATGAAAGGACTAGATTCTTACATGTATCTGGAATTAAGTATGACGGTAGGATGAGGAATGAAACACGTCACAGAATAGGTAAAGCAGGGAAGGTAGCAGGACGAGTGCCAAAACTGGGAAACTGGACTGGCTAAGAGGCCATGGTTGTAATGCAAACTCTCCTTTATAGAAGTGAATTGTGGATGCTGAATGCGAATTAAAAAAACCCTGCAATATCTGCGTAGCATAACTCGGGTAAGAAGAACTGCAAGGATAGATATAGAGACAGAAAGCGTTCATGTTTACTTAGGTGAAATGACTAATCAATCTTTTGAAATGGTTTACCAGCGTGAGAACAATGTAAGAAGATAATTCTGGGAAAAAGATATATGATTCGGATATGTTAGAAGGGTTGACGTAAAAGAAGCTAAGAGAATGCTGGATAGATGAACAGCTACTATATTGTTGGTGTTTCTAGCTATATGTCTACATACTGATATAGGACTGGTTGATTTAAGACTACTAAAACTGGCCCACGACACCCAGGTTATCGGTGTCACCGCATGTTGAAAAAAAATAAATAAAAAAAATCTGACAAGGTCTTTGTCACAAATGAAGTAATAATTCCCCATCATTGAAGAAGTATTGCGGCTATTCAAGTTACCATTGTTTATAATTGCATCTTATTTCACATTAAGTTATAGCTAAGCGAATAATCTGTTGAATATGAATGTTCTAAATCAAATCCTCGATCTACACATCAATAAACACTTATAATTAAGTTGGTGGGCGGAGCTTTAGAGGTACATTGTTGTTGTAAATGTAGCTTAAATGTTTTATTCAACTCAATAATCCATTCAAATTTATGATACTTTATAGAAGAGGACGGTTTCAAATGGTGAAATCTATGAAAAACAATGTAAATGGTGCAAATCAATTTAAAGAATCTAATGAGAGCACTATATCATACATTATCTAAACATATCCAGAAGGTATACAAAAACCTGCCCTATTCAAAAAGTGCCTTGGAGGTGGCATTCTTAATTTAGGATAAACAACCTTTTTGTATAAATGCCAAGTAAAATAAACAACTCTTCCCTTTGTCAAGTCAATAAAACTTTCTCTGAATCCAGAGCAGTTTAACTAAAACATTTACAACATTGAACATTAAAATGCACAACGTTCATAAGTTATTCCGAAGCAATTTCAGGCAAAATACGCAAAAAACCTACAGCCAACTCTAAATATAAATCTGTTCAGTAAACACTGTTCGGAGTTCCTAATCAATTCGCTATCCTTTAAAATAATGCTTCACACATCATTTAAATTTGTATCACTGCTACAGTTTGCATTAAATCTTATACGAGAGATGAAAATTAAAAAATACGGATAGTGTTATTAAGTTTTTCTTTTAATGATGAGCTTGTTCATTTTTGTATTCGTAACAGAATCACAACATCAGTGGTCATCGACGTGACTACTGGTACCTTGACATCCCTTATAACTCGAGGGAAGATGATATTTGAGGAAATACTATTCTTAGCATTTACTTCAAATACAGAGGACCTTTCTCAAGGTGCAAAGTCAATAGAAATTTTAGAATGGAAAGTCAAAAATATATGAAAAGAAATGTAAAGAGGAAAATGACCCCTAATAACCCTAGGGCGGAAACATGAGCGGAAAGAAGCAGTCTTCATTTTAAAAACAATAAGAATCTTTGTGTAACTTATCCGACAGGAAGAAACATAAAAATAGCTTCATACAATGAACAATGATGAAATGGCTAGCCGCGAGCTATACTTCGCAGAGAGAGAGAGAGAGAGAGAGAGAGAGAGAGAGAGAGAGAGAGAGAGAGAGAGAATGTCTCGACAATATCTTGCAAATGGTTTCAACCCGGTGGAGTGAGATGAGGATTACCTTATCGATGCCCTCCTGCTTTTTTTTTTTATTAGTATGTAACATGGTTTACGTTTCGAAGAAGAAATTATATTTGCCATCCATATCGGTGTTCTCTCTCTCTCTCTCTCTCTCTCTCTCTCTCTCTCTCTCTCTCTCTCTGCTGTTGCTACAGCCAACAGCAGTCGACTTGCAACCAAGCACAATATTCAATGTTTGAGTATACAGTAGCATACTTGATTTTTACTGAATGTACCCATATCTTTCCCTTCTTATTCAGGGTCTAAAACTTTATGTTTATTTTATTTGAAATAAATAACCTAAATCATGATAGCCAGCACACAATAACAGAGAGAGAGAGAGAGAGAGAGAGAGAGAGAGAGAGAGAGAGAGAGAGAGAGAGAGAGAAAGACATGATCCATATGGACTTGAACAAGACGTAACGTTGTCCTCTGTTACAAATGCCAGGTATTTGAGGCCAGAATGTAAGGGCTCAGAGCTGAAGGGAACTTTATACAGAAGGCTGTAAATGTCACTAGGGTAAAGATTCTAGGAAGATGGAGGAGATACTAACGAGGAAACTCGATGGAAGAAAGGATGGAGAAAAAGGTTTCAGTGACGATACCTGTTACGTTGGTACAGGAGAAGCATACATTACGTTTCACGAATGATCTGGTAAAAAATATAGATTTAGTATATAACCGAAAATAATATGAATATGCTTACATTATTAGCACAGATTCAATTTCAACAATGTATCGAATCTATGGTTAAAAGGCAAAAGTCGGGGAAATTAAACCTTACGAAACATGCTTTTACATTTAATATAGTTGAAAAAACAAGCTACAGTGCCTCGTTTGATTTATCAACGTCAGCACTACATGCAATTCGTAAGTTAAGCATGGCGTGATCCGACATCTAGCTTACTCGGGACGCATGCAAGATTTTCCCCTTACGCATAAGTTGTAAACATTGTATTCCTAACTTAACATGAAGTGGTCTTCGTAATTAGTACTCATACTTAGTACTACTCATACCAACAACAAGGATCAAACAAAATGGACACAAATTAAACTCGTTCATGTAGTCTCAGTTATAAATGGAAACACAAGATAACTGATCAGAAAATATCCTCTAAATTCAGTACACAAAATAAATTAAAACGTGCTAAAATCTATGGTCAAATAGAAACTTGTTTCACCAAAGAAAATTAAAATAAATATACTATATTTCATTAGAAATAATTTTTTTTTACTGGTTATCATGCACATTACTTATTTCCATTCTGATAAATAAATCATAAATATCCTATCCCAAAATTCCAGTATCTTTAACTCAACGCAATACACTTTTTCAGACCATTTTAGGCTCTTCCATAGACCTTTCCTACACCCCAACAAGAACAACAACAACATGTACAACAACAACAACAACTAATTACTTTGTGGGCTTACTACCCGAGTAAGCGAAAATACAGTTACCATACATGAACACTCATGTGAAAGTACAGTATATCTGGTGAAGAAAGAAATGAAAAGCGACCTGGTTCTCTAGGCTGAACAAAATCTATTTTTCAGAGCTGGAAAAAAATGTTTTCTTATAGGAAAATGTTTTCGCTTACTCAGGGAGTAACCCTACAAATTTCTTTGCTGTTGTTGTTGTAGTTGGGGGGATAGGAAAACCCCATGGAAAAGCCTAAAAAGGTCTGAAAAAGGTGTTTTGCGTTGAGTTCAAGATACAGGAATTCTACGATAGGATATTTGATTTATTTATTAGAATGAAAATGTAAAAGATAAATAATGTGAATGTTAATTAGTACAGAACATTTTTTCTAATAAGATATAGCGTATTAATTTTAATTTTCGTTAATAAAACAACGCTCTATTTGACTGTAGATTTTAACACACTCCTCGAATAAGGTGAAAGCCGAATCACGCCCTGGTTTTGCTGAACCAGTTAAATGGTGTAGATGCTCCGTTAGTTAACTTACTGTAAAAAGAATTAAATATATCCTGAATAACTTTAACATAGAATCAGCTTTAAGCATGATAAGTAAAATAAACACTTACGGAATTTTTTTAATACAACCTCTTTCCTTTCTGCAGGTTTCTTTTAATGAACATACCCTATAATATAAAACATAATGTCTATCCATCTCTCACTAACGAAGTTACAGCTCATCTTTATTTCTCTTTGTATGGTCCTTGTAAAGTTACTAAATTTGGTGTCATTTTCAGCCACCTTATTTATAATTCACTG
>NC_087212.1:52697340-52709840 GCF_015104395.2 Macrobrachium nipponense | reverse complement strand
GAGCAAACGTACACATTACACCTATATCGAGAGAGAGAGACAGAGACAGAGAGAGAGAGAGAGAGAGAGAGAGAGAGAGGAAATTCATCGTTTAGGAAAAAAAATGACTAAGACTGCTTTACACCGGAGGAATATTTCTCCTATTACATATTTGAGGTAAAAGTGTGAGATCCCTTCAACATTTGAGCGTAGAGCTCTATTTGCATACCGCTCCCAAGAGGCAGCTCGGCCATAGGAATGTTGGGTGGATGAAGACTTGCACCCAGTAGGAAAAGACGAAATACGCACTCAAGGAAAAAGATGCGCGGAAGATGACAAAACTTCTCGGTTTTCCATAAAACATTATCAAGGGACACCGCCCCGAGTGACTACCAAACTCTGGGCATGCTCGATATGCACATTAATTAAACAATGGTTCAATCATTCCACTTTTCAATGCGACAGTCATATCATTTTCAGTCTTGCTTTTGTGTGTCTTCTTACATTCACATAAACTTCCCTGACAACAGCAAGAGAGAAGAAAAATCCCTTCAAGTGGAAGAGCTCGTCTCTGAAAGGAAATTGTCCCAGTAAACAGTGTAGTTAAGACAACATTGTAGCTGAGCGCCTAAGTTAAAGACAATGATATAAAAGACTACGACTTCATTATTCATGCGAGACAAGGAGGCTTCTCGAGTAAATGGACACATGAAGGAGCTATCAGTTCACTGAAACAACCGGGGAACTATTCGAGCAAGCAAAACGGAGATGGAGCAATCTTTGAATATCGTGAGAAGGGCTCTTTACTGATGTCACTCACTACATATTAATTCAAAACCAATGCGACTGTATAAATGAATAACTTAATGTATGCATGTAATAGTATATAGTATCTTCTAATTACTGTCTAATTTTGGATACATCTCTCTCTCTCTCTCTCTCTCTCTCTCTCTCTCTCTCTCTCTCTCTCTCTATATATATATATATATATATATATATATATATATATATATACATATATAAATATATATATATTATATATATATAATATATTATATATATATATATACTAAAATACATTGCAAAAATAGGATCACCAAAATTTATGTTTCAGCTCAAATCTGACCTCGTTGCCAGTTTCTCAAATCACTGGAAGCATTTACCCTTGCGTTGCCAAGCTTCATATCTCTCCCATGGTCCATGAATTATATATGTAAGTTTCACAGGGGTGAGGACAACTCTAATTGCAGACCTCTGGCAAATAAAATTATTCATATTATGATTTCTGACTCTGTCCTACGAGGAAGAAAGGAAGTAAACAAAACAACTATAATAATGCTACAATAAAAAAATTAACAATGTAACAAACAACACCGCCAATAAAAATAATACCACTCACAATTCTGAAGTTATTATCATTATTATTATTATCATTATTATTATCATTATTATTATTACTTGCAAAGATACTATGGCGACCTAAAATAAGAAATAACCTTTTTTTCTTAAAGAAAAGAATGCCGCAATTAATGCATTAAGCACAGAAATTCAGTTTCTAATGCCACTAAAATATATTGCGTAAATATCCAGACTCTTACCAGATATCATATTACTTAAATATGTGTTAGCAATCCATTCAAATAACACATGGGGTAAAACAACATGGTTGCTTAAAATACTGTTCTTGAGCTTCTCATTACCGGGATAAACAACATCTTAAACATACTTAAGTCGTTAAGTATGTGACAGATCCAAAATTATATGTCTCTGATATTTGTCAAAGAGTAAAAGTTCTCAGTAAGTTTGACAACTGTTAGTTCAGCGTTATTGCTAACTTGACATTTCCAGCATATTGCACTCAGAGTGAATGAACTCTGTTATTATGAGGCAAATGATGTCTGGGCACTGGATTGAAGAAGTTAAAAACATAATAAAGTTCTATCTGTATTGCTAAGCATAATAAAGATCTATCTGTATTGACAATAAACTGGTAATACGCAAAATAATTTTTTTTTCTCTCCACAAACAAAATTTGATGCAACTATTGAAAGTCGAATATCCAAATAGGTAATAGTACACTTTTGCTCAAATCTGATAGGACATGATTCTTTTTGTATCGTCCAGATTCTCAGTTCCATGACTTGTTCATATTAATGATTTTTTTGTAATGCCATTCAATAAATATATGACACAAAATTCTAATCATTTGAATTTCTTTTCAAAAGACGTAACGGAAAAGATACTTACGACTCATAAGTCATAACTAATATTGGAAACAACCCAGACTGAACTTTAACTCGTCTTGAAAGATGAAAGGTATTTCATAAATTATTCAGTGAGAATTCTATACCAAAACAGGACACTGAAGTATTTTTCGCATATTAATTAAAAACCGAATAGACGAAATATAAGACTGGACTTACAGCAGCTTTCACAATCGGAGAGCATAATCTAGAATACTTTTATTGACATTATTTAGCATGTAATATAACATTTACGAAAATGATAAGTCATTATGGATTCAAAGGAGTGCTTCAGACTTTATTACACCAACGGTCGCCAGGGAAAGTAACATGTACTAAACCTTATTCTTTCCAGTGCGTAAGAAATCATACGCTTTTACCTTAAATCCTAAAATTTCACTCTCTAACAAAAGCATGAATCATACCACTCGATAAAAGGACTCTAAAACGAACCAAAAATGAACGTAAATACTGTTTTGCCTCAGGTTTTTGACTCTGAAATACAAAGGGAATGCATTCTTTTTTTTTTTTCTTTTTTTTTAAAGCGAGCCTTAGGCCTCAAATTCATGATTCGGATAAAAGCCGAAATTCCTTCAATACTTTTAATCTGGCAATCATAAAATACACTGAACGCAGTTAAGGCAACAGAAGCGCAGGCCGTTACAGCAAAATTTCTCGTTAAGAAAATGAATGTAATTACCCGTCACAATCCTGGAAAGAATGATAAAACAACAAGAGTAAAGATTAGTCCTTGCTTCTAGTGCAAACATTCATTATTTTCTCTCTCTCTCTCTCTCTCTCTCTCTCTCTCTCTCTCTCTCTACCTACCTACCTACCTACGTGTGTACTCTCTCTACCGTGATAAGTCTTTCCTCGAAGCTAAAAGGCTTTTAGGACCACACCGCTGGTCTAATCTGTCGGCTGTATCGACAATAGCCCTAATTTTTGTTTGTCTTTTTCCTTTTGGCCATCAGGAGAGAAATACGCAAGAAGAATAGAAGAAATAGTTCTTTTCCACACCATTTAACGTTCTGGGAAATCAAGAGAAACATTGTGACGATGAGGCTTTGATTATACAAAAAAGAAAAATCTTCATTAGAGCATCAGATGGAAAGTGAAAACAAAGGGTCACATTCAACTCATCACAACTGATGTGCAATGACGTTTTCTAATATTTTAGTTGATTATCATATACGACAAGCTTTATGAAGAGGGATTCTAGTTTTGTGTCTTGCATTTTAATCAAATTCCAGCATACGTCCAATGACAAGTTCTAACAAAAATTGTAAGAGGAGTCTATTGGGAATATATATATATACTATATATTATATATCTATATATATGATATATAATATAATATACCTTATATATATATTATAATATATCATATAATCAACTAAAATATTACACACATAATATATATATATATATATATATATATATATATATATATATATATACAAGCTTGTGGTATGTACAAAAAAATGTTAAAATATTGTAAATCAATACATCACGATGGAATTATGAAAAGGTTGCTGATACACAATGCCTCCGACCTTCCATCTCGCTCCAGAGCAACTGGTCTACGGAAAGTTATTGTAACTTTTACAAGGCACTTTCCTATTTTGTTTTCTGTAAAAGAAAACTATAGGTGGCTTTCGCTGTCCGTCAGCCCTCAGATCTTAAAAACTACTGAGGCTAGAGGGATGCAAATTGATACGTTGATCATTCATCCTCCAATCATCAAACATACCATAATGTAACCCTCTGGCCTCAGCAGTTTTTAGTTTATACAAGGTTAAATTTAACCATAATCGTGCGTCTGGTAACGATATATGAAATGCCACTATATACACACACATACGCACACAGTATGTGCCAGACTACTGGACTTCTCTATTCTTCATCTGAAGCTAAAACACTTTTAGCCTTTCGGACGTAATTTTGATTGACAGCCCGAAACTACAATATCTTAAATTCATTCTGTCAATCCAGCCACCACCTGCAGTCGTTTTCCAGGACAATCAAAGGAACATAGGGCTTGACAAAAGCTCTTCACTGTATGAAAGAGTGAAACTTACAAAATGATATTTCAGGTAAATGAACACTAAATGTGAACCACTAAACTTGAAAAAACTTAGATATGCTATCATTCTCTCCTGTGAGATGACCCCATGAGGTGGATAGAGAGCTTCCAATTTCCAAAATAAACGAAAGCTAAAATGTGAGAATCTTCTCACATGAGGAACAAAGAGGAAAAGAAAACATTCTCCAAACTTCATGATGATCGAGAGGTTCTGGGGATTTTTGGATCAACGGATATTTTGGTAAAGGAAAACGTTCTTTCAGCATTTACTGTGTTTGTAGCAGAGTCTCATATTTTGGTTTCATCGTGTCGTTGTCTTTGCAGAAGGAAAATAGGTTTTCGTGATGTGTTATATGAATTATATGACTGATTTCCTTATAAACAATGGTGAGGAAAACCTCACTTACTTCAATGACTTCATATTTTACGCAGTTATTCATATATAAACTACCCGCACAGATACACATTAAGTAATATACAATACTGTCTGGTCATATGAATTCTGCTTGTGAGAAACTAGGACAAATATTCGAAATCGCAGTAGTTATTGCGACAGATCGCAGCCGTCCAACTCTATGAAATGTGATAAATAGAACTGGAAATGGGACTATTTGTGACTATGCCACAAGTGTAAAGACAATCTTCAATTTAATATGACTCTTAGGCTCATAATAAACATTCGTACACATGACATAGTAGAATTTCCTATAACACACAATACAATGGTAAAGGAACTGGTAAATGAGAAACACATGTTTTCACTTCAAAGCAACTATTTCAACCAAACTTTAGGATCATAAAAATATAAGACAGCTGATCGCTTTCACAATCACCACTTTCTCACACCTCCATTTGCTACACTAAAGCAAGAACCTTTCAAACCAAGTAACATCATTGCATGAAGATATATGGATTGGCTGAAAAAAATAAAATATCGCTCATTTGTTATAATGAATTTGGCAAAATCAAGTTCGATGAACATTGTTTTCGTGAGACCTGACAGTAATCTTCAGCAGATTGAAATACGTGCAATATCGGGAATGCATGCAAAAGTAAACGATAAATATTGACGTCTTAAAATAAACGATTTTAATGGAGTTTTTTAAGTATCACCTCTTAGAGTAAATTCTTCTCTAAATCAAGAAAGAGAATCAGACACTCGGAAACCTAAGCTGATTCAATATCAACATTAACCAAAGTGATCAATCATGTGATATACAAATCATGATAAACTGACAATGCCACCAGTGCTTTTCACTCAAGTAAATGCGGATTTTTTATATATTTTCTACGAAGAAGTTTCTGGTTTTATGGTTTCTTTCTATATGCAAGACAGTACGTATTTTTATTTACCAATACTTTCTTGACGATGAAATAAAATTAAATAATACTGTGCCTGGGTGACAACTGCAAATAGTGCTTGAACTGAGTCTCTCGGGTAATTATATAAAAAAAATATAGACTTGCCGTAAATCACAATCACGACTGTGAAGTAGGCAGTAGCCTTGGCATTGATATTATTTTAGTAGCCTTCAATCAACGTTTAACATTCCGTCTTGGTATAGCAATAGCATAGCAAAGTGTAATACTTATTTAAATTTTCTACTATAAATATTGCAGCATGCTATATCATTCATACCACAATACAAAAAGTAACAGAAGCTAGCAGTCTGTGGTTTTAAGGATGGAAACTAGCCGAATCATAACTGATTATTTGGTTTTGCATTACACTATCACACCTTGATTCAAGGAACATGGGCAATAATATAATCAATGACTATGAGTATTTGAAAATACTACATGTTACTGTCAATTCCAAGATCTTGCAATGCTTAAAAATAAGTGCATAATGTTAACAGGAAAGTACCAAACGTTAGTACGGCTTTTGGTATGTATAGACATGGCAGTATTATTAAAAACCTTTCAGAGTAATACTTTTGTCATACACTGTATTTTCACACGCAAGAGGAGGCGTGAAGTACGAAAATATACTCTCCTTATCGAATTCGCGGTTCTTAATATTCATTACAGTTCGAGTTTAAGCGTCAAACCTCGCACTCCCTTTCTTCCCAACAATGGGAATGATTATTATGAATTAGAATATTACCGACACATTTATTACTTGACCATTTTCCACTGACGACTGCTCTATCACCAGTGTTACTTTAGTTCGTGCATGCTCTATGTTTTCTGGAAAGCCAACGCCCATGATCTGCTGAGGTGCCATGATGTAACGATACCACTTCTTTCGGGGTTTCATTAGTTTTATACCGTAAAGCAGTGAATCTCTTCCTGGCAGAAATAGTGCCAGGCTCCTTTGCCTTATTCTTACCATTTCTTTCAACTGAAGTTTAGTTACGCATTTAGTTAATGAATTCAATATGCCGTCCTTTAAAACTTTCAATTTCTTCAACCTCCTAGTGCTTTACCAAGCCGCTACCTTTGGTACTAAGTCATCACACTCATCATATCAAATTGCCAACGTTCCTTAGAGTTCTGTTTGAATTTCCTAGGCAGAGGTACAAACAAACAAGACTTTTCATCTGCAATCCATATTTTGATTCTTTATTTCTTTATTCACTTCTATGTATAGTGAGATTTGTATTGTTCTTTAGTATTTTCAACAGTTATCCACTATCAATTAGCATAGATAATAAATACTACTATCCGGGTTTCTACTTTTAGCTTGTACTGTATGAATGTATCTCATTAGGATTATCAGAATCTTACACATTATACACAGCTTCTATTGTCTCGGCTTTTCTTTTTCCTACATTCATTCTGCCCAAGTACACTAAGCTAGATGATGGACTTTATTTCCACGTCAAAATGTGGAGACTGTACACCGAGCTACTATTTTGAAATAATAATAAAAATAATGTAAGCGCTGTTACCATTTCTTACTTTATTTTTTTCAGTTTTTATTGAACTTATTATTTTATGGGTATTTTAAGTAAAAGTCGATACGAAACTTAATTCAAAATCGAATCAAAATCCCTTATGGTAAATCTGGGCTTCACTTCTCTTAGGACAAGGATCGATGCTGCTAACATCGACAAGCACTTCACCTCATAAAACTAAAAAGCCCTTAAATTTCTCAATATTTTTCAGAAAACAAGCTACTGGAAACAAACTCGCTCTAATTACACTTATTCTTAATGCAAAGTTATTGTGTATTTATAAAAGTCTGTCTCTTCAATATCACTAAAATATTTCAATCTCTACACAATGAAAGACGCCACGGATAATTTGTCCCCAGTTGCTCGGGTTTTCGTAAACCAATTAGCTTAACGAACCAATCTCATTTTTCTGTTTTGAGTTAAAGAATATGGAATTATTTTAGAACACTTGTGAAAATAAACATCTACTTTGACATTGTAAATAGCATACGGCTTTCTACAAACGTGGCAAAGGACCTGGTCCGCATACAGATGTTGATACTGTCTGTTGAAAAAGGAGTGCCTTCACTGAAATATGTAGGCTGCATATTTTTCAACAGGTTTAATTCTACGCTACTCTTCTATGAAGCTGAATCATGCACCCGAAAGGAACATAAATATCACACTTCCCCATCTTAGACCAATACCGCTGAAAAAGATACCTTTCACCAGACGCAGAATTCACAAGGAAATGAAAAATTAGTATCTGGTTATGAAATATATAAAAACAATCAATGCTCGTTGACTCAGAGAGCAACAACGAACCTAACGAAAGATAGTGAAAGCTAAAAATACACATGTGGAGCTTACTCTCAGCCAAAGGGACACATGAAAGTTTTATCAATTATTTGAAACAATAGCAAAAGCAACAACAACAACAACTAAGTGAAAACATCAAAGGGGACACCAACCAGGACTAAAGTGTATGTTACACTATTCGAACACGTAACAATGTTTGGTTGGCCAGTAAAAACGGTGTGTTTTTGCCTTATGTTTGTATCACAAAATTAACGGAATTATTCATGTGGAAATCAAGGAGTGAATTATGGCAGCAGTCTGCACGATACTGGCATTCTAAGAATTAATATTGAAATTATAATCTATCCAACGAAAGTATCGGCAATGTATCAACATTCCATTGGACCAACTTAATTTAAAAGAAAAAAAAAACAGAAAAAAACACAGAATATGCACAAAATTAAACATCAAAAAGCAGATTTATTTTGGTTTTATAAATAACGGTAAACTTAGTAAAACGGTAGAAAACCCTACCATATTGCACATGAATGATAATATCGGTAACTTAACACAATTTCTGAACGTTTCTATGTATATATACATATATATATAGTATATATATATATATATATATATATATATATATATATATATATATATATATATATATATGTGTGTGTGTGTGTGTGTGTGTGTGTGTGTTACAAGCGAAAAGGTATATGTAAGTAAGTATGTATATTATATGTATATACATATATAAATACATACATGCATATACATACATATATATAATATATATATATATATATATAGATATATATATATATATATGTATATATATGTGTGTGTGTGTGTGTTTACGTACTTATATATGCATATGTCTTGGTGTGTCTGTGTTTAGTGATAATTGTAAACCTATAATTCTAATATGTGCTAAAATTCAAAATAGCTTAAATAAGTTTTTATATATTACGAGTTAATGCTAAAAATAACATGTCTTAGTTGAAAAAGATAATTATGATTGGCTTCTACTCTTTTTACCTTATTTCTTCCATTATTAATTATATATTCAAACAGTATTAAACCATCAAACGTACATAAAATTTTCATTGAAATTTCACAGTGTTGGTTTTCTTTTTTGTGGCAAAGTACTGAATCTGAATAAAAAAAAAATAAATTGAAATGTCAGCTTCACAAGCAACAAATCGAAACTGAAGAGAGTCTTCATGTGGCTAAATTATGACAGTCCACTAGTGGCTTAACGAACATTCCAAAGCCACCTTTTCCTTTAGAGTTCTGATATATTGCAATCCAAGATCAAAGATATTTTTTTCACCCTTAAAATTTAAATTTAGAAAATATAATAAGAATTGCAACACTTGCTGATGAACCAAGGTATCCAACGAAATCTTAGTGATATTAAAATACGGGCACGCAGAAGATTCGTGGTAGAACTAACAAGCACCCAATCTATATAGTTCTACCACAAGCTCCCAATCTATATATCTCTAAAAGTACAAGAAAGTGAACCATGGAGAGCATTGAGTGGAGAGAGACTAAGCCAGGGTACTGCAACAAAAATTCATCCTCAGCTCCACAAGCCCAGGGCAAAGCTGGGGAACCGCAAGAAAAGAGTTATGACAATAGCAATTAAACCAAAATCTCAATACGCCAGATTTTAACACAACAGGATTTGAGATACAATTTTTCAAAGATATGTTACAATTTATTTTTGAAATAAAAAATAAATGAATAAATTTTGCCATATGTAAGGCCCAACTCTGGTGAAATCTTTATAAAAAAAAATATATAATTTTTGCTTAATTTTGGGGCGTCATACTTAGAAAAAAACACACACAAACAAAAACAAATTCGCTTTCATTACTCTCCTCTAGATTTACTCTTGACTATTTCCTGAAACAAAAAGATGATTTTGAGAAGGCATTAAAATTCACGAGTAATCACTTTTTACTAAACGTCTCCAAGTAAAGACTAAAGGCTATTTGACCTGCTTGTAATAGGGCATTATGTGTAAACAACTGAAAATGCTCCTTTCTTTGTTAATAAATGCCCATTCCATCTTTTAATTCGCATGCACTTATATATTCTCTCTCTCTCTCTCTCTCTCTCTCTCTCTCTCTCTCTCTCTCTCTCTCTCTCTCTGTTGTTTCTTACTAAAACCCCACGCTGTTCTCCCCTTCATCTGTTTATGATTACTCTACTGTTCCAAACAGCTGTATCATTACATTTGTAATTCATTCTGTGCATCACATTATTACTAACTATTGCTTTTATCTTCACAATAGAATATAACCCGGAAGCTAATGGTTTATTTGACGTTAGTTTTGAACTTTTCATAAACAAAAAATTTATGTAATTCAGAGAATTAATATTCTTAACAAGTAATCTACCAAAGCTCACTCCCCATGGAAAATTACAACTTAATCAAAACTTAGCCCATATTCTCCTTCTAAAAGTCACTGCTTTGCTCAGGATATCAGAAGCAAAGGGAATGAAAAATAATAGTAATTGAAGACACAACGCCAATACAAGATTAATAACAAACTTCGGAAATTTTGTCACATAAAAAAGTCTAAAAGCATATAGAAAATATAGCATGCTAACATTAAACTCCCACGCTACGAGAGTGTAATTTATGCGCCAATTAGACAAGTTAACAAAATAAAGTCAACAAGTTTACAGAAATATACAACATTAAAGAATACTATTCTCGGTGTCTATTACATATTTTACTATCTTGCTTCATTATCTATAAAATACTTAACCGTTAAAGAAAAAGGAAAGACTTTTTCCTTCATACATAGTTTTCATAAGATCGGCACCATAGGTACATGATGACGAAGAAGGAAAAGTTGGGAAAACCAAATATTTGGTATGTTTAGCGAATGCAATGGCCATTAAAAAAAGAGATTTCACTGACTTAACATTTCAGGCATATTCCAAGGCCAATGGGAACTTCTGATGTTATCAGACACAATGCTTACCGTCCCATGGATTCTGAAGTTTTCACCACATTAGGAACATGAAACAATTATGTCAATAAAATGTAAAAGAAAGCTCTTACTTAACGCCGATTCCTTCTACCCGGTAATCACAGCAAAACACCCGAGAAGCAAAGAACAGATGGAAAACCTGTGATGACGCATTCATTAAAAAACATCTCTCTAAGTTAAAATTGTCCAAATCTTTCTGCACACTGACAGACACGCCATTGCGACATCACATCAACCACATGCTATAACATTCGTCTACCTATCATAAGCCATCGTTCATTTTTCATTTAAATTCTTATTACAAGTAAATTTATATTGTGTAGTCATGAAATTATCATCATTTAACACATTATTTTGTCATCTAGTAACCAGATATCTCATCGGAAACTGTTATATATCACAAGTTGTTTCCTACGATTTTATTCCGCTCTTTCTTTCCCAAGAAACATTTTATGACATGACCACCTGTGATCCGGCGCTATTTTATGGGGTTATTTAACACCTATGCATTGTGCTTTATGTTGTTGCGTGTAAGAAAGAGGCGTTTATTGACTAAAGCGATATTGAATTTTTTCTCATAGGATTGTTATGAAAATATAGCCCATGTTAGAGAACGTGTTAATCTATTACTAAATGATACTAATTTAGATTATCAAAATCCCATTTAAGATTCGTAACTTTCTACTTAACAAAAGAGCCATTTAAAACTTCTGCAGATCTCTAATACATTCACTGCAATCTTCCTGATGACTGTCAATATGAATATATAGAATTTTTCCCTAACCAACATTCATCCCTCTTTCAAGTACCTTTTCCAACCATATAATAGGAAAATAATTCCCTAACCACACATTCATCCTACTATTCAAATACCTTTTTCCAACCATATAATAGGAAAATAATTTGCTAGGAATCATGTTTGACATCTTTATTTTTTCAGTGAATTTCCATGTAATTTTTCATGATTTGTGAAAGGTACTCTGACGCCAATCCAGTATTTCTGTACAAGGATCTACGCAAAGAACGTATACATACTCTAAATTAAAACTAAACAATTAAATGCAAAATGGCTACGGAAGAATGGAAGACCTCCACAGCACAAAATCTGATACAAATGTAATTGAATTCTTCCACGACACAATTCATTCGTTCTATACACTACTCGCAAACAGGTGGTAGAGAGGGGGGGGGGGGGGGGGGGTGTTTGTTATGTTGGAAAAGGGGGAAGGGAAGATTAAGGTTTGCGATATGGAGGTTATTCTATGGAATTTTACTAATTTCACCGAAATCTAAAGAGGTGCTACGATCTTGCTGCTAACATTCAGCATCACTCTCTTCCTTTTAGAATGAATGATTCATACCATTTTGACTATAAAACCGAGCTTATAGTGGTCGGTCAGCAAGACATAACTATGAGATGTAGTGCAAGGTTTCAAGGAAGAAACTAGAAGACATTTCCATCGTTGCACCAAGATGTAATAGTTAAGAGAAGTCAGGCAGC
>NC_087212.1:52687340-52692340 GCF_015104395.2 Macrobrachium nipponense | reverse complement strand
CGCAGGGGAGGGGGGGGGAGTCTATAAACGTTTACTAGTACTTGTGCATGTGTATAATAATGTATTCTTACAGAAATTCTTTTCAATAATTTCAATTATTTTATTACTTCCATATATAATCTCAGTTATGTGTGGATGGCATCCCTTGCCATAAATAAGTCGGTGTTTCCAAACAAAATTTTGAAAAAATTATTTAAGATGAAGTCAGTATTCTAATGAATTCTATTTTTAAAATTATTTAAGAATGAATCAATTTAACGTTTACACGATAGCTCTTCATCGTGAAAAATGGAATAACATTAATAAATACTTTCAAAGAAAAATGATTACAAATTAACGTCACGGAGGAAAAAAAAGTCCGCCATCTAATACAAGATTGGTTTCTTATATCGTTCTGTGGAAAGTCAACATATGGTTGATGAGATTCTTAATTGCGTTTAGGAAATGAGTCTTAAGCCGATGAAGCTGAATTTTTAATGGCAAGAAATAATGAGATGGCTGAGTGACTATGCAGTGCACACAGATACCCGCACACCCGAGTTCACATTAAACATAACACACGTCTGGTAGAGAAACATACCCAGATGATAACTATAAACAAAATACAGTCAAAGACAACTTAACTACAATACCAAGTTATTATTTATAAAATGAATTATAATCCATTAAGCAAAGTTTTACTGGTTAGCCCATTAAACTTTCCTGTTAGTTCAATATACATTTCAACTTAGCAAAATAAGACCTCGAGCAGCAACAACAACAGCGAATGGGTCAACTCTGTCAGCTGCTCATTTGCTACATTAAACTGCACCTTCTCTTCCTTATTTTTAATTGCATTTCACCCAGGCATTCCCCGAACCAATTCTTTTGCGCCTCATCGAAGTTGTATATTTATAATACTACTTAAGGTAGGAAATATTCACAAATTCTCAAATACAACAATGATGTGCTATATTTAGCAAGACTTCGGAGAAAATTAGTTACGACGAAATCTAGTGATCTATTTCATAATTCAAATAGCACTAGTCGTATTACTCTTAAGATTAAAACACATCACAATATATAACTTTGAAGACTACTGAGCATGCTGAAGACTATTCTAAGGGTATTTCCATCTCATCATATTTCATCTTTAGTATCTATCCATCTATTTTATTAATGATATCTTACTATGCTCTGCACAGTGTTCTAGTTTTAAAACAGTCATCTTTGACACAAAAACACCAGAGTCTCAAATCCCTCAATCAGTAAATTATAAGTCAACTAAATTTATAAATCATGAGACAAAAAACAAGGGGAAATGCTTATATCCAAATTTCCCAGTTCAAGCTATCATTACAACTGCATTTTATACAAAGGATCCCTGCTAACTGCAAACTCACTATTATATTTTCTCCTTACTTGAACCACTGTTCACTAATTTTCCTACGCCCGATCAAATTCTTCTATCTTCATTTCCAACAACATTCAGTAAGATTCCCTTTCACCCACAATGATGTTTGACACCATAAAATTACTTAGGTTTTCCGCTTGTAACAGAATTTTCTTTTTGCTTAATGCAGTTGAGACTATAACATCGATGAAAAATACATTTGTCAGTTCCACCTTCAAAGTTTTCTCTCATGCTTGACTTTGATCAATAGCCCTGCTTTCTTAGGTATTCTTTCTGCTACTTGATTTTTAAAAAATCCCTTTTTAATAACTTACGCAAACATAATTTCTCTTTTGATGGGTCTGTGTTTTACAATGAATATATGACCCTTTTCAGCTCTTAGCTGCCTTTTATACTCATTAATTCAATTGTTCGTGATATCAAACATCTCTCTCTCTCTCTCTCTCTCTGATTATTTTCTTCATATGCCTCCTAGGAAGCCTACGCTGCATCCTTGGAAATGATAAGGGCACCTGGACTGAACTGCATTCCAGGAAGGTTTATATTGTGTTTTTGTTTAAGTTATTCGGTTGCTTTGTCAGTTTCATGCGATGTAAAGCAAGGTAACCACTACATCCGTTCAATCTACCAGTAGACGATTACTCCTAAAGTATCCGAAACTTTATTAAATATGAGCTTTTTTTTCAGACGCCAAACACGCTGTATCATTCCTACGAGTCAAGAACAACAGACATCTTCAAAAATTAGAAGATCATTGACATATATGGCACTTACTTCTAATGGCTCACCGTCCTTAATGCAGAACACACTGTTTTGTAAGTCTAAGACGACAATTAAATTTATACACATTTTAATCGTCCACTGAAATTTTCGCCTATCGAACAAATGTAATACGAGACCATAGTGCGATTAACATTTCGGCGACAGCGTGTATTATCTTTTTGTCCAATGTACAACCTAATTGTTTACTCTCATCAAATTAAAAAAAAATCAAACACACTCTGTTACTGCAGTTAAATTCTGAATTGCTGTATCTTCGAAACACTTCTTGTATTCCTGGAGGTTAATCGTATAATAAACGTCACAGCATGAAAAATTAGAACACTTACTATCAAAACGCAATCCTATTTTTGTTTAATCTGTATCAACAAGTACAGACAAACGCAACAGTATAAAATAAAATCAAAAGTTTCACAATAATTTTACGTGATTAGACAAATGATATCAAGTCCTACATTATTCACGGCTATACATGTATGAAAAAATACGATAAAATTAAAGGCAAGTGAACTTCTCTGGGGGTACTTTTTATCCTGTATAAAGACCTGGTGGTAGAAGCAGCAGCGGCAGGGGCTGAAAAGACGCCAAGTCTTCGAATAATCAAACCTTTCCCTTGTCGCAGAAACCCCGCGGGTAAAACTGGAGACGCGGAATATTGAAGATGGTGAAGCTACGTCAAACGGAGAAGAATCCTACAGGCTTTCTTCCAGGCTTGAAATAAAGCAAGAAATAGTCTTCTGAGATTATTCCTTTCCTATAATTTAGTACTTCCGTATTTTGTTGTTAAATCTTTCTCTAATATCCTAAGTGCTAGCAATTATTTCAAGGAATCTCTTATGTTAACAATTGGTGAAAGGAAAACAACTCTAATATATAGCAAAAACATTAAAACAGAAACACTGACTTTACATATGTAATATATATCTGTGTATGTATGTAGTATGTTTATATATATATTATATATATATATATATATATATATATATATATATATTATATATAGTGTGTGTGTGTGATATTGCTTGTGTGCTTGCAAGTTTGAGTATTCGGATGTGGGAAATGTCAGGAAAATTACAGAAGAGAAGGCACTAAGCGCTTCCATGTTATTCTAACGTATCAAAGTATCATGTGATTTAGAAACGTATATATATTTCGTTCATGCTTAAGAGAGTAAGTGCCAATATCTCTATCTTCCTTTCATCGATATCTCATGTATATATGGAACCTCCGAAATTTTCCTTACAGTATAATTTCTTACTCTATTCTGCCCATGGACTAATCACATTCTTCTTATAGATTAATGGCAAATCACGGAAATCTATTAAAAACTGTCTCAGTCTCATACCCTGAATCATGAGCATCAATCACCGCAGAGATCGTATTTGACTAGTGTATACGTTACTTTCATATCCTATTTCAAACTATTTAGTTTCTACAGCTTATACAGCCTACTCCATTGTTCACTAAAGTCAAACTCAATAGAACCAACACTGAATATAGCACAGTATCCAGTTATGTGAAAGATTTAACTAAACTAATTCTTTCTTCGGCTTGTGCACACACTCTCCTTGTTATGTGGTTTGTCTAAGACTCGTTTCTGGTCACATAAGACGCACTGTATTAAGCAAGCTTATGTAATCTTAGGGTATTTACCAAATTAAAACAACATCGTCTACGTGTTCTAAGTCGGTAAGTTTCTAACGTTACTTCAATTTAAAACTTCTCTTGCGTTAAACAATTCTGTCTATTTTACTCGTATAGTCCATGAATAGTGTAAAGAACAAAGGTAATATACGATTGCCCTGTAGCATCCGACTATTTATTATAAATTAGCTGGAAATGATTCAACATTAACTTAACATCTACACTTTTACATATTTGATGGGAATATCATTTGAACGGAGTATATTTCATATTGTTAAGTCTATAGACTTTGTTAAACATCTTTTTGTAATAACAAGCAGTCACCAGAAGTTATGTATGCATACCATACATTGTTAAACTTTATTTCTCAATGTATATATTTAATCTTTACAACTCTTGATTTTTTTGTTTTTGTAAAACCACCTTGTATGTCTCTAAGCAATTTATCACTTAATTTCTTCAGGTTACTGACAATAAAATGAATAACTTTATCCCAATCTAGAAAATGAGTTTACACTTTATCATGCAAGAAACTATACGTATCATTAACGTAATAAATACAATTAAGGGCAATTTTCAAGTAAATATAACACGCAACCTATTCAGTGAGGTACACTTTCGCAGTTATTAAAATACCTAGCAACAGGCCATTCTTAATCTCCCTTCCTAGAATTCAATTACCATCGGCTTTAGAAAATTCATGAATATCATTCCATTAAGCTTAACTAATTGGATACCTGAAGTATTCAAGCTTTACATACTCAAGACCGCCGAAAAGGAACGTTGGTAAATTATGGCCTCTCATTTTGCGGTAAATAAGTCTCGTATTTATCAACAAGCACGTCGGATGATAGTCAATAAATACAGGTCCAAAATCTAAATAATGTGAGTCCGCATGTATCATCACGGAATTAAGTTGTAGTTCTTCTGAGGTCACTAAATGAAGGAAATAATCCAGATTTATAGTCATATAAATAAATAAATAAATAATTAAATATGTGTATGTGTGAATGAATGTATGTACTTATGTATATATATATATATATATATATATATATATATATATATATATATATATATATATATATATATATATATATATATATATATATATATATATGCAGCTTGTGCATTTTTCCTTAAATGAAGTTTCGAGCGACGGTGACATATTTCCCCCGTAAAT
>NC_087212.1:52659840-52684840 GCF_015104395.2 Macrobrachium nipponense | reverse complement strand
AGAAAATGGCCATATCTCCTAGAAATTACAAGTGACTTTCATGATTTCTATTCATCAAATTTCATGATTTCTGCGTATCAATCCCCTGGCACTGACCTCTGAACTAAATCTTACAATGAACCATATTACACTTAATGTAACTGGACCTCTCTTTGACAAATACCCAAACTCATTACAGTTTGAAATGCTACTTTGGTCATAAAAGGCTTATCCGTGAATCTCTCAGCAATTCAGACGAGAATCGAAAATCACCTTCAGCGCTGAACTGCAAGATCTTTTCCACAAATTAGCATTCACGAAAAACTTTGTGAACATCCACCATTCCTTGATTGTATAAACCAAATTCAACTTCCTTGACTGTGTATATCAAGGAAAAAATAATTAGCAAGAAAGCAAAAGGAGGAACGAAACGGATTGCAAACGGCCTGCCCTAATGAGGGGAATTTTGTCTTAAAAGAAGTCTCCATCGTCTTAAGAATACCATGTATCAGTCTATATGTTTTCTCTGCGTAAAATAATGATCTCCACGTCCAAGCAGGGTCCAGGGCCAGTCACCAATGGCCCTTAAGCTCCGAGATTCAGGACGGGATGTGGGATTTAACTAAAGTTGGCGATTTGCTGTCTCTGTCCTCTTGTAGTTTACTACAATTTTTACCGGTATTCTAGATATATATGAAAAATGGGGAAAGAAAAATGTCTCTACACGCAAATTCGATCAGATAGGACATTGGCGTCCAAGCAAGAGAACATCATTCTCTAGGTAACAAAATATAGGTTCGCGAGCGCTTTGGTACAAATACTATCATTTCTGTAGTTAGCGAGAGCCTTGTTAACAGTTCCAAGTATTCTGACACAGTAAATGCTCCAAAGGTGCCGAAAATCGTGAAAGGTCTGGGCACCTTAAAAGCTATAGCAACAAAACTGTTAGATCACTAGAGAATTTTGTGATGAAGATTATATACGCAATTTCAAACACTTAAGTTACAGATTTCCACTCTCAAAGTTATCTCAAGTATATTGAGTAACCAGGACGTCACTAATGCCCGCCTCTTTCCTATAATCATGCTGGATGTCAAAGTAACTGAGCATGTTAAGGCTAAGTCTCATGACTCCAATTTGTTTGCAAATCACAAGAAAACCTCTTTGCTCATTATCACTGATAAACATTCGTCTGATATATTGGCAGTTTAATCTAAACACAAAAGAAATGCATATACCTGTTCAAATGCAAAATTAGCTTATTTTTTCAGTTACTAAATGCTGAGGTTTTCAAACGAAATATTCAAATAATATCAAACCGGGAAAAATGCAGATGATGGAAGACTGACGTCTCTTAAATGCATACTAAGTATTTACAAAATATTTAGTTATTCCAAGTTTAAAGTGAATCTTATAAACTGTTAAAAAGTTCTTACTTGCAGTGACAGTAATGAGTGCAAGACTTAACGTCTCCATCTAAGTTCAAAGCGATCGATAGCTATTTAAGCATAAGATTAAAACGTTATGGTATCAAAACCTACCAGTTAATCGTCAGGTCTAGCAAGCCCATGACATTTTGTACTTGCTCTCTCTCTCTCTCTCTCTCTCTCTCTCTCTCTCTCTCTCTCTCTCTCTCTCTCTCTCTCTCCTCAGATACCATAGCTTAGGGTCTCAGAATTCAATGGGATACACAATGCTCCGAACTTCTGCACTCATAATGAAAAAGTTTTTAATAGTCTAGATGGCTTAACATAGAAACGTAGTTCTTCATTATTACTTTTCTTATGATGTGTAAATTTCTAGACAGCTAAAAACTGCGAGGAACCTGATTTGGGCATGAAACCTTAATGGCATTTTAACAACATATTAATGCAACAGTCGGTGGCACACAGTTGCATCAGAAGGGCATTGGGGTAGTGTATATGACGGGAAGAGAGGTTTATATACACGTTTTATCACTGTGAGGACAACAACCTCCTTATAAATTATCATACATCATAGAAACAAGAAAATATAGTTTGGAATATAATTAAATAAATATTGATCATTGCGATATTGTATTGATTGTTCAGTTTTTTTAAACACTATCTTTTATATAAAATAACTGATTCCACGCTTGGTACCATGCCCATTTTTCAGTTAATTTTCATGCACTTCCTTGATATCTATGTAAATTTTACACACACACACACATATATATTTTACATATATATATATATATATATATATATATATATATATATTCTATATATATATATATATATATATATATATATAATAAATATATATAGTATGTTATAACTAAATCACGAATATATGGTACGTGATGGATGTATAAATGAAGGCAAATGCCACGAAGGGAAAGTGATACAACTAAGTCTGCTAGGAAAGGACCGTGTGTCGAAAGGCTTAACAACCACTCCGTTGTTCCACTTTCAATTCGTGGCATTTGTTTTTAATACAGTGTATGCATGTATAAAATTAGCAGAAATAGGGTTATCTAAATTTTCATACCTATACAGCGATTCTCCCTCCAAAGACATAATTTGATTCGTACTTATTTTATGTAAACAAGGCAAGGAGTGTCATACGGCCCGCCAACATTTCTCAGCTTTATAAATTATCTTGGTGCCTTAAACGCCGTAAGTAACGGTATTTCCAGGGAAAAGTCATCGAAGACATGAAATTGATGGATGCCTCTAGAGTAAGGTGCACCCTAAAAATTTCTTTAAAAATTCTATGTTCCGATATGAGTAAACAAGCAGATAACATCATGGGACAGACAAAGATATGATACCGTAGTTTTCATCAACAGACGATCTGGTGAAATCCATCCACGGTGTCTCTCCATTTAAAGGTCGGATGTACCTGAGAGGGAATTCGATATCAGTTCGGAAATGGAAGAGTGTCTTTACACTGAAGAAAATTGAAAAAAGGGACAAAGAAGGCGCTCTCTAAAAAAGTAAAGATAAGAAATGGGGTTGGTAGGCGCTGAAAAGAATTCTTTTTTTTTTCTCTCTCTCTCTCTTTACCTGTCTATCCAACTTCCTCATTTTACATAGGCGGTGAAATGAATTCTCTCTCCCTCTCTCTTCCTCTATTTACCCGTTTATTCATCTTCCTCACTGTAAAATGATTTTTCAAGGGTTAGTATTCAGAAAGTCTGGATATGCATTCATTAAACAAAGCATAGGGCAAATTAAATCACATTAGATTTCACGCGGATAAAATAAGATCTGTGATTGTCTATACAATCAAAATGTCTCTCTCCATACAGCCTGTACCAGAGAATTCAAATTTAAATTGTGTATGAAGACTAAATACGCACCGATACAAAAAACGATAAAAATTAATGAAGTGTAAAGATCTGAACTGAAAGGTTTAAATTTCGATTACATCCAACAGAGTCTGAAAACCGAAGGCTTTTAAACTAAAAAAAGAAAAAAAAATAGTTTTCTCGTTAGTGAAGGAACCGAAGGAGAATGGTAAAACAATTGAGAAGGGTGAGATGATAAAGTTCGAAGAGCTCTTTTCTCATTCCATTGCTTTCGCTTTTACGCCACAGCTGATAAAAAAAAGCGAGAGAGAGAGAGAGAGAGAGAGAGAGAGAGAGAGAGAGAGAGAGAGAGAGAGAGAGAGAATTTTACATTATAAGGAACCCATGGCTGTTGAAAAAGGGAAACTATCCCCAAAAACTTAACGTGATCATATTTCAATACTGACTTGCGTGGTTTAGTAATATCATCATCGCCTCTACTCCCGTATCTTTTCAGGAAATCTCCACTCTTCTCCAACTTCCTTATTACTGTTTTCATCCACGCTGGTCTTGGTCTTTCAGCTTCTTATTCCCACCGGAGCCCAGCTGACAATATTGCGCACTATTGTGCCAAGCTTTGTGAAGAACACGTCCTATCCATCTCCCTTTCATCATTACTCCATCATTGACAAGAATTTTATTTTGAAACTATTGGAAGCCGAAAAGAGTTTAATGACAAGTTCAATATACATTGCATGCTAACTTTGCATCCAAAACACAGTTCACAGTACTCATGTACCATATTTATAGAATTTACGTAATTTGTTGCATCACTTCCCATGCGAGAATAATATACGTTTTTGAGCTATTAAACAAATTAACTATGATGACGTTACTATCTACTAGAAAATAAGTTTGCATATTTCAATAATTTTCCGCCAATCAACACAAATAGGATCAAGGCACCACTGATATTCTATTTAGTATAAACTTTTCACTTACAAGGTGTACTGTCACTGTCACTCCTACTTCATATTCTACATCGTCATCCCCCAGCCAGATATATTTTACTTAGTTCAAGAAACGTTTAGAGATTAAATCTAATTTTTCTTATCTTAAATAAAATCACATCATATCTATTTTTCATCTGTTCTGGCTCCGGAAAACATTCTTTACTAAGCTCCTTAAATAAAAAATAAGCAGCAATAACCTACTCAAAGCAACTTCGATGGTTTAAACATACAAACTTAAACTGTTCTGTACAAATAAAAATATACATATCATTAAAAAAATATTTGATAGAGCATTCCACTGACGTCTATACAAGAAAATATTTATCTGACGATAAGAAGTCATATCGTTTTCCGGAGACGAATAAAATCAAATCAAAACGAACGTTCCAAATTCGTCTAGGTGTTCCTTATTCTCTTCCCCTGACAGATGTATGAAAGGGAATATCGAAAACGAAGGTAATATTGCCTCAAAAGGTAGCAAAGAGGAGTCACCGTCCTTGCAACCAACCCTATTTCTCGATTTCAGAGTAAAGAGTCAAGGGAGAGGCATTGAATTCTCGAGTGCCCTTGAAATCTGAGCCCTACATACGATGGATGAAAGGAACGGAGGTCCAGTCCAACGAGTTTAACTTTCAAGACAGCACCAAGTGGATTCCAGGGAGAGATATGGTTATACAAAATATGCATGAGCAAAAGCAATAAAGAATAAATCATTATAATATAGAAGATCAATGGAAGAATGAACGTTGGGAATAATTTGATCTATCTTTAAAAAAAATTAAATGGGGCCTTACCATAGAAGCGTTCATCACTTTCATCGATTATTCACATTTTAGATAATGTAAAAAAAGTATTATACTTCCTTACTCTTTTAAACTATACATGAAAATGAAAATGATATAATTGCAACAGCTCATTAAATCAACTACCCACGTAGAAGCGCTTGGGAGCGCGCAGCATCACCCATCTTTGTCCCACACAGTCTTGCCGGACTATGTCTTTAACAAAAAATGCTCCATTAAGAAATTCATTATTGTAAAACAACTGTTAATTTTTAAAACTTTGCGACTTTTTACAGTTCAAAATCTCATAATGAGTAGTACTAGCTATGTAAGAATTTTCTTCTCATTTTTGTTGCAAAAAAGAGAAGGGAAAAAAATTTGCAATCTTAATTTTCTTCTTGGTTATCATAAACTGTCATAGAAATGCTTTGTGTCATTATGTTCATAGTCCTGGAGGATTCCTCCAGAAATTACGGATTAAAAATAACATTTTTTCGGGCGGGACACCGTTTTACTTGCGATGTCGCTTCTATCTTGAAGGCTAAAATATCTTCATGTACAAGGCTAAAAAGTACATCAAATGTGTCAAAGTTAAACGTACACTTTACTGTTAGAAAGAGGCAATCAGACTACTTCCTCTGTTTGAATTAAGATATCTAAAGAGTGAGATATCCGAAAAATATGAATACACAATTCATTGGCTAATAAAGATTAGCCATGATCACGTAAAAATAAAATGTTGACAGCACTTTGCTGTTTATCTTTTTCGAGAACACTACGTAGGAATGAAATAAACGTGTAATCTGGGAGATGCCATATGATGATGAAGAGAGTGGGGATGAGAGTTGACGTTACAAAAGGAAAGCTTATGATGCCTAGAAAGTATCAGTCAGAACAGTGGACGGTTGTGTGGATGAATGTAATGGGAGGTGTCAGAGATGCTCAGGGTATCCGACGTGTACCAGATTACTGGTACCCTAGTTATATGACAGTGGAAGACCCGTCAGGTAAGAGTGGGATGTAGGGAACAATACTATTGGTAACTAAAAATAACCTATTAGAAGGGTGAGGTAAGACTTGATATGTAAGACTGAAAGCCGAAGAAACACTGGAAAGGTGTGGCTACAAAAAGTTAAGATTCATAGCCATAGTACATTGAGACGATCTATTATAAATGAGAAAGTGGCGGAGAGATTCGCGTACAGGTGCTCAAGATCCCAGAGAAAGATGATTTAGGCTTGTGATAAGTAGACCAAACAACTAAAGAGGCAGAAGATATAACGGTAGTAGGACGACAAACTGAAGGATGACTTAATGGACGTTCATGTAGAAAGAGCACAGAACGTTCAATCCAATTAAGGAAAAGCTGATGTAAAAGGATTATGATATGAAATCGAAAATCAAAGCGTTATTCTTTATCATAAACAAACTCAAGGATATAATATGTTGAAACCAAACTTATAACTAAAATTAAATGACGAAGTACGAAGCATTTCTTTTGCTGTTATTAGGTTCTTCATTAGCAAACGTATTCTATATAGCAACACAGTTTTTTCTTTGTATCTAATTATGACTGTGATGTATTATCAGAAAATTGCAATGAAAAAAATACATGTAAAATTAAATAAGTTGATCATCTGAAAAATTTAAATATCCAGAAGCAGCAATCCTACTCGGGAATGAAAAATGAGCAATAAAATTATGAAAATAGGTCATCCACATTGAGCAAATGATTAGAATCGTATAACGTCCCGCTTACCATCGCTATTATGCTATCATCAGGGATGATAATATCAATTCTAGGAATCTTTGGTGATAACTTCGGTTCATGATACTTTTTAATATTTTATAGATAATGACTGCAAGGAGGAATTCAACATCTCGTCACATGCAGAACTAACCAAGCAGAAAAAATAATTAATGTTGTGCCTTTACACGAGAAGCAATGAAGAGGTCTGCATTACGGCGCATATTCGCGCAATAAAAATGTTCAAATATGGCGCATATTCGGAAAATGAAAATTTTCAAATGGCTTATGAATCAGACTACTGGTTTTATATCCGTACATTAGAAAACCTAAAAAATAACCTGATATACTTTAAGTGCACGGGGAATGTGAAAGACGGATTCTAGAGTTTGAGAATTCTGGAAAAAAAAAAAAAAAGAGTGAAAATAACTAAAAGAAGTACATCTGAATTCTATTGGCTTACTACAAAGATTTCCAATGACTTACATTCTGGAGGAATTTTACTGGGAACAATTGACTAATTCATCACCAGGCAGAATGAAGTTTAATAACTGTCATAGGTAATCACATAAGGATTTAGTTCTTCATTTTTACTACTATTATTAATGTACACACAGCCAATTGTAATACTATAAAAATTAATTATATGTGCACAGATAAAAGAAAACATGTATAAGAGAATATATACAATGAAGTAATTCCAGATTAAAAATACACGTTTATAAGAAGAGAGAAACAGAGTTATAAAGTAGTAGTTCAACCCTGGGATCTGGAATAATGCTTCACAGCTCAACTGAATAGAAAATGAAAAAGAATGCTGACGTCATGCAAGGTAATCAGAATATATCAACTATAGTGGTACATTATCATTGGTTATACAGGAAATTCCCAATTGTAATTAAAGCTACACGTCATTGATAAAACAAAAACCTTTACGATGATGGATTGATAATAGATGTTGCTATTAGGAAAAAACAATTTCACTGCTTCGAGCAAGTTTAATTAACGTTTAGATAAAGGCCAAAATTAATTTAAACATGGTAGTAGGTATCATCTGAAACTCTTGGCATTAATAAAATCACTTCCAAAGACATTTGAATACCGTGATGAACAACAAAGCTAAATACACAGAAAATTGAGTAAATTTCGAAAAGGCAGGACTATAAATCATTCCAAATTCATACCTGGAGTAGACTGAGAAATATTGCACTTGAAGAAACAGCTGAGAGATGAAGTGCCAGGAAATTGAAAACCAGTTTGACCTAAGTAATCAAAACGGTTTTGAATATAATAAGAAATGAAAGGAAGCAATTATTAAGAAACAAGCCGACTTGGTAGAGGCTGGTCCTAAATTGGTGGATAAAGGGTACAGATGAAGACCTATAGACATTCAGACAGATTGGTTTAGACAACGGAATGGAGAGGACGCAGTTAAAGAAAATATTTAGGCTCAAGTTTCTTTATCTTGATAATTAGATATTTCCAGAGAAAGTAGTTTGCAAAGTTAGAAGTAGCAATAAATGACCGAAGCGACCAACAACAGCGTTATCAAGTATAGTTTGGATTCAAGAGAAGACTTATTATAAAAAAAACCTTTAAGAATTCAATGTACTTCTCTTAAATTTCAAAATTAGCAGAGTGATGAAAAGCTATCTTGTGGAACGTCTTGCATGATTGGACAATTTTTCAATTACGTAAACGAAATTCTCTACAAAATTACTGTTTCAAGACGCTTCTATCAAATTATGAGTTTATGTTTTCTCGTTCAAAGATAACACAGTTTTCTGTCTCACACTGCTGGATGAAATTTTATCAGAAACTACATTACTAACAAGCGTAACAAAGATACACATCACACGGCGTCACAATCCCCCTCTGGCTTGTGGCCTTCATTAGAACGGGGCTTGTACTATTACGCCTTACGAGAAGGAAGTTGTTATGTGGTAAGATGATCACACTAGTCTTCCACACGCATAAAAAAATATCATGGAGTAGAAAAGAAATTAAATTAAAATCTGACATCCTTCTGTTACGTCCCTATGCAGCATCCACGAAGGAAAAGGGGGAAAAGGCTACTATAGAATACAATGAGGGTCTTAATGGAAAATGGTAAAACTTATTGGGTCTCTTTGGTATGTTATTTTAGCAACGAGTGCTCTGGAAGATCGCCATATGTTAAAAATTAACTGAACGTATTTGTTTCTACAACCATGCTAATATAGTTGCATTTTTACAGCGAATATTTTAAATACCTAGCCTCTATTTCACAGCCAATTTCCTCCTTCATGCATTACATGATAAAAACACATATGCAGCAAAACATAAATAACAACAAAATGCTGAGTAAATCAGAAGAAAACAAAACTCTTGAATCGTACGTGGGCTTTAAACAGCGAAAAATAAGACGATAACCCTCAGAGGTATTGATCCATAACGTGAGGATAAAATCATCTTTCGAAAATGGAATAGCGAAAAAGATACCATCTTGGGAGAAGGAGCGAGAATCGGGTTTCAAGATGCAAGCTGAAATGTCATTGAAATAAAAGTTTATTTTATACTCTTATTGGTTTACTGCTTTCCAGACAAGCTTAGTACAGTTGTTGAATATGCGCTGAAGAAGAGGTGTCAGCGATAAGTCATCTTCACGAGCAATGATTAAAATTGCGCTTCTCAAAAGTGGGCATAAACCCATAAATGCCGAGGATGAAGTTCAAATAAGACATGAACCACCAAAGCTAGATATTGTCCTATTTTTAAGAACGATCAAACTCACAGGGGAATATCCTTGTAACGCCTGTTACCAGACAACTTGGTTTAACACCTATCAAAAATCAAAATGATAAATATTCACAATGCACGCGCTATTCCTAGGAAACTTGTTTACGTATAAACTCTGGACTCAGAAAATGGATATTGCAAAATGCCTTCAAAGCACATGCACACACATATGCACCATCTTAAATATTAGGGGAGTAAAAAATAAAAATAAAAATTAATGCTTTTTTTAATCTCATTCCTTTTCATAAATCTTACAAAACAAGATGGTATATAAAAGCTTATGTATTAGTACGGGTGAGAAAATATTCTTTTCCTATCTACTGCCGTATTTTTCTTGCACCAGTAAATTTGAAAGTTTTGGTAATCACCTTGTCATCCAGATGTGTTTAAGTTTATTTGTTTTGTGAAATGACCCCTAAAACAGCTTGTTTTTAACGAGACAATAATATTTCAAAATGGATTCATATAACAAAATTCTACGGGTAACTTCGTTCACCTAATAAGTGGAACAACTGGAACTCGGCTTTAATATCAATTAAAACAGCTCACAAAAAACCTCTTTCTGTATTAAACAAGAATTTCCTTTATACATAAAAATCGCAGAGTCGGAGAGGGTGCGCTGTTTACAAACTAAGCAACGTAAACAAGCGTGCAAATGAAACCAGAATAAAGTGCAACGAATGCTGATTACTCAAGCAAATGGCAACATACGTTTACCTCGATAGTTTTACGGCACAGAATGCCTGCAAAGACAAAAGTTTATTGCTGACTTTTCCTGTTTTGATAAGAGCTATACATTCCAGAGCAGCTGTATGGCACAAACTTTATGGTGTTATATTTACTTGGTTATGTTCGGTACAAAAATTGATTATCAATTAAAAGGTCCTATCAACTATGAAGTCCGGTACTTTTTTATGAGAGAGAGAGAGAGAGAGAGAGAGAGAGAGAGAGAGAGAGAGAGAGAGAGAGAGAGAGAGAGAGAGAGAGACTAAAGAAAATGTATCAAAATAAGCATGTAATCTGCTGAGCCAGATCACAGAGACACATAGATCCTGTATTCTCAGAAAAGTCATAAAAGACAACGAAAACATTTTATCGTCCCCTCTCTCTCTCTCTCTCTCTCTCTCTCCTCTCTCTCTCTCTCTCTCTCTCTCATGGGAAGTGAAGAAACACGAGTCTACGAACTTTGACAAAGTGCCGTAAAACATCATCATTTTACAAGGTCTGGAAAGAACTGCACCCGAAGCTCAAATCTCGAAACCCTTGAAAAACTTCAGTGGGTGGAACTATGAGCAATCGCACATCGCCCTTTAGCTAGCACAGCTTATTCTCAAAGACAGCTTCTGTTGGTCTTATATCAATATAAAATATCTTAGCAAAAAATCAGTTCCTTTTTTCAACGTCAAGGGTATTTGTTTAGGCGTCTCTTGCGTCATTTCTATATTACAGTAGTATGTGACATTGGAAGATGATTACAATTTTGAGAGAGCGAGAAAGAGAGGGAGAAGGAAAAAAAGCAGCAGAAATTCCCTCTACCGTCTCAATCACTTAATAAAACGCTGTCAATTTTTTCAAGGTTTCGATGCTATTTTATAACGTAATAATACGATATATATATATATATATATATATATATATATATATATATATATATATATATATATATATATATATATATATAGGCCAATATGCAAGCATTCCCGATCTTTCTTGATTACAGAGATGTTAGCTTTCTTCGTAAATCTGAAGGTATTTAGTTTTCCTTTTCATAGAAATTACATTTATCTCTCTCGTCCAAATACTAAAAGTAGAATCGCATCAAATTCTCCCTGACCTTTCTGTGTTACCAACATTGTTCACCATTCAAAGAATCCTAATGTATAAATTGTCGATTTGGAAAAGGCACCTATATATCAAGCAATTTTAGAACAAATTCACCTCCATAAAGAACACTTGGCTTAAAACTTTAGCATACTCTGAAACCTCTGCTCAACAGCTTTTCTTGACTCACTTCAACGTCGTCTGACACATGTCCGTTTGATTCAACCAACTGCTGTTTCTTTTTATGTATTCAAATTAAACTCTGTTTTACATTTAATCTAAATCTTATTATTAATGTTATAGATGTTCAACTTTTTTACTTAATGAACCCACAAAATAATTCTTCCATTATATTTGACAATCGCTTCCCTGTCATAAATTAACAATCCATCAAGTTGAAACAAAAGGATCACTATCTCATTCACACCGGCGTTTTATCCATCAAAGACGGACCTAACTGTTTACCTTTCCCTTAATTCAATTATATTTCATTAGTTAATATTTATTAAAGCAAGAAACGGTCTCCAACGTACTCTCTTACAACTTAAATCATCTCTATCTAGTCAAAAAAATAATTCCACAAGGCAGTTCCTTTTCTAATACTAACATAATCTTACCTAGTAAAATAGTTCTTCTGAAAATAAATTTACGCAAAGACAAGGTATTTCTACCAAAAGTACATTCAACAGCCATTCCATAAAAACACTCTTTCATATCAAGCCACTTTTTTTCTCAGTTCCAGAGGTCCTTTATTCCTCACTCCGTTAGACTGTGGAACAGCCTCCCAGAGGAAGTCATGCAATTGGAACTTCAGGAATTAATATCTATTTATTTTGTTATTCTATTAATTTATTTCTTTTTAATAAGCGGGGTCTCTTCTTTCTGTATTTCCCTTTACCTCGTCTTACTTCTTCCTAGTGAACACCATGTTCTTTGGAAGCTTGAATTTCAAGTCAATAGCCCCTAAGGGCTTATTCCATATGAGTAGGTTTCATCTTTTGAATAATATTATAACAATAATAATCTGAACAACCAGTTTCCTTATGTTTCTAATACAATGATCAGACAGAAAAAAATAACGGTCTTTAGGAGTGTTTCTTTGCATATGTTTCCTTACTGGCGCTCTCTGACTCGCCAGTACTTGCTACTATCGTTCTTTTTCTCCTTAGGGTTCAAAGGTGTTTGTAAACTCGCCTGTTAACCTTTCATTTAACTTTTATTTTTCTCCATGCATATCATTTCACTTTCATGTCATTATGATCGTAACAAAGGGCATATTCATATCCCTAAATCTCACCATTCACCTACACAATATTCAAAATGACCTCGGGCAAGAGCCCGTGCTGCCATAAGTCCAGGTTAATCTTCAATAACAAATACGTATCCGCCAAAAAAAACTTCACCTGAGAAAAAATAAATACTTGCAACGTTCAACAATTGAAACAGCAAACTTCAAGACACGTAACTATCCGTCCTTCTAAAAATAAATTTACACAAAAACCATAATAAAATTTTCGGTCTTTCATATTATTTTAAAATACTTCAATAATTTTAACATTAGCATTTGTTCCCTGTTTCACCCCCATATCTCTTCCTTACCAATGTACTTCAAGCATTCTTTCCTCCCTTGCTAACTCATCTTTTTATGCCCCGCTATGCAACTCCTTTATACACCTTTCAAATGTATGCATACATACATACAGACATATAAGTTTTTATCAGTTATCTTGAATAAAAGTAACAAGCACAAATATATTAATTTGGTGTTTTTCAGATGTCTACCTGTACCTCATTGCAATCAAACTAGCTTTTGTGCCTTTTTTATCACCAAAATTAACATAGACTATCACTCATGCATACACAAACGATAAAGAACAGGAATAGTTATATACAGTATACATATACACCAAAAAGCATTTCACTTCATATAAAGGCAGGAAAACAGCGGCCACTTTTGTCACCTAGTCTCTGAGGCGAAAAAAATAAATTCCTCCATTTCCCATTAAGACCAGATGGCGTTTCATCTTATCTGGTAAGACTACTCATTAAGGTGACCTCATACCAGAGGAGGGAAAACAGTCTGCCATGAAATCTTGAGATCTTTCTCGATGAAAGCTGAATACAGAGCACCTTCTTTTATCAACTTTATATTATCAAAATATAATTTAAAATGTTTGGTTATTTTGGTTCTGATATATAAGTTAAAATGGAATTATGAGGAGGAGGTCATATCTATGAAAAAATAGTATTATTCTTAACGACTACATTTTCCATATAAAAGAGGGTCCACTAAAAGAAAGGCACAATTATCAAAGGTTAAGGTTGAAAAACAAGTTTAATAAATGCAAATGTGAGAAGTCTAGGCAATTAACAATAGTTCCTATTACTGCTAGAAAATGTTCAGTTCCAAAAGTCCATAAAAGCGTGAAATGTTGAATATTCATATACTTTAGTACAACCAAACACTCGTACAGTAAAAGATAAAAATTCTAATTGACAAATGGAGATAGTTTATTAAAACTTTATTTTTTATCATCAGGTAAGTGGGACGCTACTTCTCCCTCTCTCTCTGACACACACACAAATATAGAGATTACGAAATTGTTTTAAGCACGGAAAAGAATATTCTTGTCCGTAGTTTAGGTCTAGGCGAAAATTTAAATGACGACGCATGTGGATAGAAATATGGATTTTTTTTTCCTGAATTAAATAAAACCTAGTTAGGACTTGGATGCGTTTAGGAAAGGCTAACGAAAAAGAGCCCTTACCGTAATTCAGTAAGGTTTGTTAGCTTTTTTCCCAATTTCTGTTATTTTACCAGAAAGGCGCGACAGATGAGAACGCGCACATACGAGTAATGTAAATTATGTTGCAAAGGGGCAGGTGAGAAGAAAGACCAGTGTTTATAAATGAATTAGTCCTGTGAAGAAAACAGATGATGATATATTTGTGGGAAGACTGTACAATCTGGAATTATTGAGATGGGGGAGAAAAGAAAGTCCCGAAAAGATTTGGCAGAAGGAGTAAAAGAGGTAATAACAGAAAGGAAAGACATGCTAGACAGAGGTAACTGGTGCAGCACGTATACACATACATACATAAACACATACATACACACACAAACACACACACACATACATACAATACATATATATATATATATATAATATATATAATATATATATATAATATATATATACTATAATATATATATATATATAAATATATATCCTTAAATCCAAGGTAGAAAGGCGAGTAAAACTTGGGAATTTGAAACAAGTACATTCGAAAGTGTAGAAATAAACTACGAAAGTACTTGTTTCAAGTCCCCAATTTCACTCACCTTTCTATCGTGGATTTATGGATATTCTCAAGGATGTGTTCCTTCGTGCTACACTGTGTATATCTATAAATATATATATATATATATTATATATATATATATATATATATATATATAATATATATAGTTCAGTAATAAATATACAACGGATAATAATAATAATAATAACAATAATAATAATAATAATAATAATAATAATAATAATAATAATAAACATAAAAGCCATCATGGATTTCCGTACTGCCTTAAGGAATTCAGAGGTAGAAAGGAATAATATAAAGTTCTTTAGTCACTCGGAGATTAAAATTGGAATCTTTCTCTGATGAGAATTAGTAGCAGAAAAAAAAATCACAAACAAGGAAAAAACTGCATCTCTGCAATCACTGTAGATCGTGGTGCAAGTTAAAGCTGTGGAAAAAAATTGGGGTATTAAAGACCTCTAAAATGATGCGTTCACCATATTATTAATGGAAAAATTGATGCTGATTATAAGGAAATCGGTAGTCATAAATATGTAAAAAAAACACTTAGTAACACTTTTAAGTATTTAAAACTATTTGACATCGTTATGAAATTTCGTAGCTTAATTCTATTCTCTTTCTACTCTTATGCCACATTTATTGCTGTAAGTTGCAACTAGTATTACCACTCTTTACATTGTGTTTAGAAGTACTATATATATAGTACTTCTATATAGAGTACTATATATATAGCCGTCGGTGTAGTGGGCGATGACACAACTAAACCAAACCGCAAATGTTCTAGACTATAAAGATTTTACTTAAATTCTTCAAATTGAGGGAATGTTCATCATGTGCTAAAAGCTACCAACTGTGTACTATACCCTCAGATTAGTCTAACATATCGTGTAATTCCAGCGATTTCCAAACACTGCATTTCGCTATTCCATTAGATTTCCGTCTACCCATGAAGTTACAACTTTATTATCCTGTCTCTAATTTACTCCCAAACGATGACACAGACCTTGCAACTGTCCTTCAGGTATGCTTAACTTTACCTAAACAGTTTCTTGGATTGACAACTAATCTACCTAACAAATTTAATTTTATCTGAGTTTCCCATATGGCAATCCAAATGTTTTATATTTTGAACCGAGTTCCAATTTCTTTTTTAAATCTTTTCCTCTTACCCAAATCGTCCTATCTTGAGCGGGTACCGCGTTTCGTTTTCAGAAATCATACAAGAGCCCTGCAAAATTTTTTATGCTAAAACTCCTGCGTATTCTAAAAATAAAATGGAAGCCCCCCTAACATACGACTTGCAGATATCAAGATTATGTCGCAGTTGTTACGAACGGATCGGAGCAAAAATATATTCAGATATCGTGAGTCATTTGCAATTTCGCCTCCGAGTATAAACGCGTAACATGCTGTTAGATTTGATTCGATATTATTTTTGGAGCGTTGTTTTCCAAATGTCAACATGATCTACAGAAATGGGAAGAGAGACCCTGCAAGCAACAGCCATATGCATTTCAAATAAGTACTGGTATTATTCATCAGTCGAAAGCAGAACCTATCCATTTGAAATTCACAGTCCCGATTGAAAAAGAAAAAAAAATTATAACTGATTTTGTAAACGTTAAGCAGGATTACAGAGGTGACACTTTACATCGGTATTAAAAGGCAAACAATAAATCTCCATCCATGAGGCATATGAACAAATCCTGTACATCGTTATGATGAATATGAAAAGTACGGCATGAAAAATGGAAGTTTGACTAAGAGCTCCTGTACATATGTTACAGGTGACGGTTCAAATACAATAAAATATTTCAAATGTACCTTGCGAAAAAACATACCACAAAACTTAGAAATCAAATATTTGAAAGATCATCGTTTTCTTATATCATCTGCTTTGAAAATATGACTTGCAAGGAATTTTGAACTGGGTCTTTATTGTACGTTAAGTTAACTTGTTCGTATATATGTGCTTGTATGTGTTAGCTACACAGTCAAAACAAAATTACAGATCATATCTACTTTACAATGAATATGAGAAGTGATGTGAGAACTGAATAAAATGAAAACGCGATTAATAAGCAAGGTTTGTCTTATACAAAGATATCATATTCACCGGGAGAAAAGTTAATTATGGAACTATGCAACAGAGGGACTCGCCCTTTCTCTTTCTACCTACCTGTCACCCTCCCTCGTATACATCACAAACACATAAGTACATACATGCATGCATTAATACATATATACGTACATACATACACACACTATATATATATATATATATATATATATATATATATATATATATATATATATAGTGTGTGTGTGTACGTGTGTGTGTGTGTGTGTGTGTATAATGTACCTCCAACAAATTCTTATTTACTTGTGCTGCAACGGTATTCCAGATATCTGAGAGCAAACAAAACGAGGCAGCAATAGCAAAATTTTTACTGCTGTATACTTGGTTCAAAGGTAGATAGCTGAACGAAAACAAACAAAGGAATGCAGTAAAAGCAGAATCGGAATTCAGTCACTAGCTTTTTATTTCCTTTTTTCATCGACAGTCTGAGAGTCCTATTACCTTCCAGGGAAATGACAGGGTGCCATAATACAAGACTATTAAAAGTTTAAATGAACAAAATTTACCACATATGGCTTCAATAGTTCTTCCACTGCCGGATGTTTATTTTAACCTGTACGAGATATCCAAGCATTAGATTTCATTCAAATGTAAGTCAGTTTTAGTAAAATAATATATATACAGTTCAGGTAGAGTATAACCTACTCAAAATAACTATATGCGTAAAATATTACTTGGAAATTCCTGTGACAAGATTGCAGATATCGATCATTTCAATAGAGAGAGAGAGAGAGAGAGAGAGAGAGAGAGAGAGAGAGAGAGAGAGAGAGAGAGAGAGAGAGAGATTTAAGTCAGTTATTCACTATCAAATAACTTGATACCCATACATACATACAAACATATATAAACACACGTTTGTATATATATATATATATATATATATAATATATATATATATATATAATATATATATGCGCGTATGTTTGTGTGTGTATTTGCCTTTATGCAAAGTTACACGACATATTAATCACTACAAAAATATTATGGCAAACTTGACGCTTTGCACTCTCTTCACTCAGAATTTAGTGTGTTAGTCAACTTAGTAATCATTGATATTCCATGACGTACCTTAAAGACGAAAGGCTCATTTTCCACGAAAGTTGGAAAACTTGGCAAGGTTTTGTCATCAAAAATGAACAGTGATTATATATTTTCTATAAAATACGTAACAGAAACTAAATTCATTTGCTCAGTTATGCAAGATCGAATGGCTCTGCTAGGTAGACCCTTCAAAATAACGTGGGGATTTCTTTCATAATCTATGTCTGTACAGTGCAAAAGATTCTTGCATCGTCAAATGCTTTGATCATGGATCACATTCTTACTAATCTCCCTAGTAAATTCACTGTAGTTCATATAGAACACTGGCGAAGGAGGACTATACTCATACTAATAAAACAGGTCTGCCACTTCAACATCATCATAATACTGGAGCATTCCAAATTTTACTTTGTTTTACTTTGTCATCTTAGATCCTTTCCTCCTCGAGATCATTCGTCCGAACTCTGCGGACTCTGTTACTAATTTGATGTTTAGTAATCTTCTTATTGAGGAATCCTTTATATGAACTTATTTCTATATTCTGTATCTCCAGCAGTAATTTCGCTGCTCTGTCTAAGAGTAACACTTATCGGGAAACGATTTTGTGTCTATATTGTGAGCATGTAGAAGCTACTTCATGCTGATTACGAAGATCTGGCATCGACATCCATCCCCACCACCAACACTGGTTTCATGCCAGTTTTCAGGAAAAGAATATCAAGTAACGATGTGTGAATAATTACAGACCTATTCTATGACTGAAAATTCGAAACGTGGTAATAGTCATCTGTTTCGAGGAAAGTGGGAGATTTTTCTCAATGCTTAATTGATGTTTACTGCACGTAACTCTAGATAAAACCTTCATACAAATATTAAATACTTTATAAATTAAGAAAATGGATAAAAAGCTGTTCGCTCTTCAAACCAAATATAAAAATATATACTTTTTAAAGAAAAACATACAAAGTAAAACAACTGAGTAAGGAAATCTCGATCAACGGTTAGCGTTTGTAATTAAGGATCAAGAATGAAAAGAATCTTAATGTTAAATGACTCGATATTATCATGCGAGTTTCAAATTACTTATCAACTCTGCTCGCAGCCATTAATGTTTACCAATCATCAGAGTGGAATTCATTTATATTCATGGCAAATCAATGAATTCAGCATCCACAGAAAGAAAAGCATGGGACACAATCGGAATAAATTTTCTTTTTCATTTACAATAACAATGTACTCCAAATACTTTCGAATGACAGATGCACTCATGGTTGAATTAAGATATTCAAATAAGACTTCACTTTTGGAGACACTGCTCACTAGTGGTTAAGTGTTAAGTTTTGCATTTTTATAAAAGAGAACTTAAAAGGTATAAGCGTAAACGTGGAAGCGAACAGAAATCTTAAACTTCAAGGTAATTTGGCTGAAAGAGTCTTCAATAATGATGATTATGCTCCATAAATAATATAACAATGATAATACTGAAAACCAATTACAGTAACTGTATGTACGGATATTTATAATGTAAGTATTCATTATTTTTAAGTTCATATACAAACAACAATCGCATTCAAACATACATCCATTTATATTTTGTCATACGTAGTAAAGCAAAAACATAATTACCCTATATTAAAACAAATTGGCCTCAATCATTCAGATAAAAATTCATAGATTTTAACAGGAATTAATTTCCATTTCATTCGAATCGGTACGAATACTGATCAATGTCCTCACACTATCAATACGAATATATGCTATACATTTCAACGCACGTATTACTGTATTCTGTTTATATACAGAGCTTAATATACGTGTATATTACAAAAACAAACATAAATGTTTACACATTTGAAATATATATATATATATATATATATATATATATATATATATATATATATATATATGTGTGTGTGTGTGTGTGTGTGTGTGTGTGTATAGATAGATAGATAGATAGATATAAACATACAAACACACACATATATTATGTATATATAATAAGTCATTATGACTCAACCATCGCTGATTAACACCCGTAAGAGGCCATGAAAAAGGTTATAGTTCACATTTCTATTCCGTAAAAATCTCAGAGGTTAAACTGTATCGGAAATCAAGAACATTTGATTAAATGATATCAGGTAAAGCATTCCTTTAAAAAATTTAGTGCTGATTTAATAGAACTTACTTGGGATTGGGTTTCTTAGGGATGTTTAGTTTTAAAAACTTCAAGGAAAGGACACGAACAAAACATTTGATTGTCTCAAAAGATAGAAAAAAAAAAGTTATTAAAGGCATACTTTAAGAATACACAAAGTTAGCATAACATAATAACACTTATAACGCAGTTAGAAAAATTATTCATATGCTGAAAATAGAATTTAATTAACTACGGAAAACAGATGCTATTACGACTGCTAAAGTTAAAATATCATCTACCTAACAGAATTCAAAAATACAATAAACTTCAAAATAAGCTATAGGAACCGGCATCAAAAGAGTTTACATACTAATTTTGTATTACAAGGGCTAATGATTGAACTTGGTAATTTTAACATCAGAAAAGCAGGTTCTAGATATTGTAATTATTTACCGACATTCATACCAATTGACAATACATGAAAATTATAACTGACCAAGGAAATTTCATTTTAAGATAACCGTAAACTGCGGAGTGTTGCGAGTGATTTACAGCCTCATATATAGGCTGTGATGAAAAAAGTTTAAATACTCACTTTAAAGAGACTAGATTCCGTCATAACCTCGCCTCCTTGAAATTAGAAAAGTGATATACAGTACGGAACGATTCTACTATTTATTAAAGCAAACCCTGAAATTTGTTCTAATTTAAAATATCTTATTTCAAGCTCTTACGAATAAAGGGAAAGGCCGTAGGAAAACCAGGGTGATCGATAGAACGAAAGAACGAAAGTAGGTCATCAAACATGATTGCCTTCAAAGCAGGAACTACTCTAGTATGTCTCTTTTCGGTTTCCCTTTCCAAAATTGTTCGCCTCTCACACACCTCGTCAGACTTTCCATGACACGGAATACAAGGAAGCAGGGAAAAGAAATAAAGAAATAAGTCTGGCACGGGATCCGTTTCGCAATTACTGAAATAGGCGAAGAAGTCGGCGTCTACACGGTTAAGCTAAAGTTTGACAAACGGCCGTAAAACATCATAATTTTTGCCAGGGCCTGCGAAGAATTGCGCCCCACTCACACAAATCTCTAACCTATTAAAGGAGCCAGACTGAAACTCTGGTATATCGCTTCACCTTCAAAGAAATGAAAATCTTCAAGATGTAAATAAAGTTGTGTGCAACATATTTCCTTCTTCTGCAGCTTTAAGGCCGAAGCACTAATTTATATCCTCAGTAAATATTATTTGCTACAATATAAATATGCAGGAGGAAACTGATAAAATGTTTATTAAGACACAAAGTAAGGAGCACTGATTTTGCATTTTGAATACACCAGGATAATACGCATTCCTCTAGAAAACATATTTTAATAACAATCCACAGATAAATATATTACAACAGATTTTCATTATTTTAAGCATTTCCAGAGGAAACATTACGAATGCCCGTAAATGCACAAACTTTTAATTTTGCCTAATACATGATGTTTTCATCGGTAAATCCAAATTAAATCTTATAATCTAAGTAAAAAGTAATTAAAACAAGGGTCCGCTGGAAATTCAATCCTAGCAACAGTTAATTTCAAGTGACTCTTAACACCGAAAGCTTCCATAATCCTCACACTGTGACTACGGCATCATCATAATTCGTGCTCTCATGTCATTCAGAATTGTCTGATAATGATCTGGTTTACGAAACGCCATCCGGATTATATATCCACTCATCATTCAAAAAATGTTAAGCATACTGAGGCTACTTTTTATCATTCGAAAATCCCTTAAAAGGGAAATCTAAAAGATATTTTGAATATGACATTAGTTATTTTTGTGTCCTTGTACATCATTAATGAAAACTGTCTTCTGTACTTTCATCTTGATATATTAGTACGAGATAAATCAGCATATATTAAAACTTTAAATACATATACCTATTCTCAAATATATGTAGTACTCATGGTTGGTGGATTATATATACTTAGCTACTGAGATTTTTCTTCGCATTCCCAATCTAAGAACTTGTAAACAAATATAATACAGTACCTAAAATTTATGAATACTCATCATGCATTCTAGACTTTGTTGTAGTCTTTCTGTTCATTATAAGTGGTAAAGCTACTTAATGAATTTAGTCTTGCTGATATTCCATTATTTCTTAGTTTGCTATTTAGTACCTCGGCAATTTATTATCCTAACATTTGCATACTTAGAAAATTAACAGTTCATATGATGATGATACTTTTGAATTAGTGATAAGTCCTGTCTACGCTAAAATATTGTATTCTTGCTCTTCCACCAACAATACACAAACACAAGGACACACGTGTCATACATACATACACACACATAATATATATTATATATATATTATATATATATATACATATATATAAATAAATATATACATTAATATAATATATATTAATATAATGTATATGCTATATTTATTTATAAATATATATAATAATATATTATATATATATATATATATATATATTACATACATTATAATATATTATATATTATATATATATAATATATATTATATAATATGTATATATTATAATACATTGTTGTATATATAATATAATATATAATATATATGTATATATATGTGGTGTGTGTGTTAGTGTATGTTGATGTTGTATAATGTGTTGTGTTAGTTTGATGTAATAGTTATGCATATACGCTGAAATCTTTTTCAGTACAGGTTTTGCATGGTTTTGAATAATTTCTGATATTGGAATGCACTGGGTTAGAAATTGTACATATACTTAGGTATAAGATACATACACATACATACAGTAAAGTTCGTTTATAGTGAATTCTAGGGGACTGTCGTCTGCATGTCGTTATAGGCATCATTCCTTATAAAAGGAGATACCTGAAATGACTGCATTACCTCCCTTGTTCTTATACAGAATGAAATCCAGACGATTAAGTATGGATCCTCCTAAGTGTAACAAGATTTCTTATTAAAATGTTTCAATGAAATTCTTAGAACTAAATATGTATTTTAATGTTTAAAACAAATCTAAAGTTATGGTTGTAGTTTTTTCTGTAAAATTTTAAATGAGAAAGTAACGCAGCATACCTTTGGTTTCACTAGGATAACAGGTGTTCGATGTTTGCTTGACAATAAAATTCTCACTTCGTTACAACAGGTATTTTTTTACTAATAAAACTGTCACCGGGACGTACAAAATGGTTCGTTATATACCCGATTTCGTAATAAATAATTTAATTTCATTTATTTCAATTGGGAACGGGGAATTCACTTTCATTCGTTATAGACCTGACTTCGTTACAACCCTGTACGTTATATACGAACTTTACTGTATAATATATATATATATAGATATATATATATATACATGTATATATATATATATATATATATATATATACATATATATATATATATATACATAAATGTATATATATTTAAAATTTCATCTTACGCCTTGCCGCCTTATCAGTAGTGAGTGTGCTTTCTATATTTCAGAAAGCCTTGTCAGATGATGTTTACAGTTAAAGTATTCACTGATACTGGGTGCAATTTAGAACAGACGTCTACTGGGTATTTAATTCTATGATTAGGTTACAGAGACATATGAGCGGACACTAATTTAACATCCCAACAGTATCAAGTTTATCAACAAAATCACAATTTAAATATCGTATAAATAATGCACGTATGCGTTAAGTGATTTCACCAACCATTTCCTTTTTTATGCAAATATTATATGCAGTCGAACAATTAGAGGAAGGTGATCCTTCACAATTTTGTTATGTACATATGGGCCGGATCTTAAAGAGCCATAAAAAGAAAATATCGGTAACCATATCCAAATTAATTACAGTCTTACTGATGAAACCCGGTGACAAATATATCACATTTGAAAACTAAACCAACAGAAGAGCGACGGTGTTCCTATTTTCAGCAGAGTTCCTGCTCAAGTCTTATAAAAGTTTCATGTGCGATGAAACGTTTTCAACATATTCAAATTTATCGGTAATATTATTCTCATCAAGAGATGAGCCGGGTTGCATCAGCATAGCATATTATTCCTCAATTTCCTCCTACGAAACATGGGCTGCTCTGCAACTCTCTGGGTAGCAAATCATGTTGCCCAGTATGTTTCACTGTGGTTTCTGCTTTTTCAATATTTTCTATGTCTAAATATGCAAAGAACAAACAAAATTTTCGGCTTGAATTAAATATTCTTGAGGATAAGTAATAACTTCCACGATAGACTTGACTCAGTCTTGACACCTGCTACGTATTTTCCAATGTCCACACAGTTCCATTATTTTTCCATTGGTGAGGTGAATTCATGACCTTCATATCGATAAACACTGCGACAATGTTCTTTTTACCTCAATACTGGAAATAAAACCTAGCGCTTGTATTGGTACAAGAACAGCAAAATACTTAATCCTTTATGATATACACAATCAGCAAGTAAACAATGCAAACCAGAAATATGTCCCTATACTAAAAACTCACACATGTACTCTATTCTTGCTAATTGGTGTTTATTTGCTCTTTTACTATTTTTCCTTTTGTACTACTGAATTCATGACTGATGTTTTCGGAACCCTAATGGAAGCTTCTAATAAACTGAGATTCATGTGACACAAAAACCCCATGGAATTTTGCACATGAGACCAATAGATGCACTATGTCCTTCCAGACAAGTGACGTTTGCACTTTTTGGGTCATTCACAAGTCGCGACATACCCCCGGACTGTAAAGGAAGATCAAAATGAATTGGCTTTTAAACCTGGAAAAGATGTCCATAAAAACTGATAGATGACCTCGTTGAACTCGCACAACAAAGTTTCCAGACCTTCAGTGAGGATTTTGCTATACCTGCATCACTGGAAAATTTATTCGATAATATATATCCTGGGAGGACATGTCCCCCATCAATTACCTTAGTCATCCCATGTTTTTGGAGACGAATCAGAAAGTA
>NC_087212.1:52639840-52652340 GCF_015104395.2 Macrobrachium nipponense | reverse complement strand
AATAGCACTTACAAAGATGGGTCCAAAATGTCAATGGATAATGATGATTAATTTGCAAGACCTTATGATTTTTATTATATCCAATGTCTAGGACGCTACTATTAGGCACTTGTAGCAATAGGTGGGAGAAAGAATGAGATATTTATCAATATGTAGAGGTAACAATATATGAGGTTTAGCTAACTGACCGACAAGTGAAACTGCTTGAATTGCAGGCTTTATGGTGCTTTCAGGAGAACATGTTACACTAAGTGGAACTAAATAAAAAGTGACAGTTAAATTAGAAAACGGGTCTTTGAAGAGATTGTGGAAGAATGAAGTACTTTGCCAACAGTTTCTTGGAAACATTTTGCAATACTTTCAATATAACAGATGATGTCTTATATGAGACAGGTGTTTAACTGAAGGCTGGTATAAGAATCTCCGCTATAAATTATTACAAGAAAAAAACTTCTGTGAAAGTAAAACTTGTGATATACAAAGGTATGTCGAGAAAACTGTCTTCTGGATACGAAATCGACTTTGGCTAATATTGAAAGAAAATAACATCTACCGCCTGAGATTTACTGTTTGTACGGTGACATAACAGGAGTGAGGAGGACAGTAGGGGTAATGTGGAAAATAATGTTAATTAAAGTGAGAAGGCAGATAGTTATGTTAAGGTGGTTAGGTCACGAGGAGACAATATAGGACATTGCACCGGTAGAAGTAAATACCTTGGAAGTTTTGGAATGGAGGACAAGAACTCAAGATGAGGTGACTTGAAGGAATGGATAATATATGAGACCGATGAGTTATTATTCAAGGTGTGTGTGTGTGTGTGTGTGTGAAGTACAAACACACGCACACATATATACATACTCGTGAGTGTTTGTATACATATGAGGGCTCGCGTATCACTGTGATGAAAACTGGTAATACAACATAAAAACAAACGCACATCTGAAATATGCGCACGTCCCAGAGTAATCCTAAATGCTTCGAAATAGCTACATTTACGGGAAATAAAAACAAGACAGAAATGCTTTCACTGTGGTTTACGTCGATAGTAATGCAAAACGGAACGAAAGTGCTGCTGTTCAAAATAACTTTCAGTTTTGTCTATTGCTGTTTCATCCAGTTTTAAATAAAACTCCTGTTAAGCGTTACCGATATGTCACGTTCTTGTGATATACACATAGTCATCTGATTCTACCAGTGTTTTATATATATATATATATATATATATATATATATATATATATATATATATATATATTTAAAAAATCACAGTAGATGCACGTGACTTCATAAATAAGCGAATACCACGGGAAAATGATAGTCAGAAATCCAAGCGCTTTCGTCTTTATTCAGACATCGTCAAGGAGCTACTAAAGTACAATTGGAGAGGAAGGCCTCAGGTACAAACAAGATCAGGAATACCAGATGGTTAATTATCAAAAGGGTAAAACTTAAAAGGGGTAATCCAGGATTATCGGATATCACACGGTCACAAACTTAAACAGCAACAAAATTAATATATTCAGTTTTTACATGTTTTGGACTGTAAAGATACTTTGTAATTTCGGTTAGGGTCAGAATCTGTTTAAGTTTGTGACCGTGTGATATCCGATAATCCTGGATTATCCCTTTTAATTTTTACCCTTTTGATAATTAACCATCTGGTATTCCTGATCTTGTTTGTACCTGAGGCCTTCCTCTCCAATTGTACTTTAGTAGCTCCTTGACGATGTCTGAATAAAGACGAAAGTGCTTGGATTTCTGACTATCATTTTCCTGTGGTATTCGCTTATATATATATATATATAATATATATATATATATATATATATATATATATATATATATATATATATAATATATATAACCATTTCCTGAGCTTTTTATGCCAACAAGTCGGTTTCCTAACATTCATTTCATTGCCCCTACGTGCTTGAAATGAGATGCACATATTTCAGATCAAAAGCGGTAAGAATAGGAATTCCATCAGGTTTTCCACAAACTATTCATATTCCGAATCAAGAGTTGCCTCAAGACCTTACCTTGCAACACAAATAATTATTTAATTGATTAAAATAAAATCAAGATAATATAGGTTATGAGTTTATGAGTCTCCATTTTTATGAAAGTAACAACAAAACTACTTTGAATTCTTCTATATCAATAGATTTTTTCTTATCACCATTAAAGCTATACAATCTTCAGACTTAAATTTATTTCGAAGAAAAATTAGTCAAACTAAAATGTCTACATAAAATTAAGGGTGATTTTTACCTCAAAACTCATTCTCTGTGAAAATTTTGCAAACTCTTAAGTATAGAATGCTAGAGATATACAAGAAGCAGACAAAGGCACATACACGGACACACACAAGCGCTCGCGCGCATGCGCGCACAAACACACACACACACACACACTATATATATATATATATATATATATATATATATATATATATATATATATGTATATTGTTTAAGTATTTTTCCTTTTCTTTGTTTTCTGTGGGTTGTTAAAAACCCAGAGAAAACAAAGAAAAGATAAATATATATATATATATATATATATATATATATATATATATATATATATCTATTATTTATAATTATAATATATATATTATATATAATATATATAACACCACCACACACAGATATAAAACTAAGGCCTCAACAGCGTCTTTTTCTTTAAAAATTCCACAGTTCACTTCCATGAGAGCTGGCTTTATAATCTCAAGTCACTACGAGTATGTTTATTTTTCACAATCAACACTGTATGGTCCACAAATATTAGTCACTTCAAACTCCGTCCACTGCCTGTTTTCTTCTGGTCTACTTGAGGCTTACATTTCCTCTAACTCAATTCATTCGAGGCACAAGCAACCAGTCATTATTTCATATGCTTTCCTTCCAACATAATAACCGTTAATTACTATAAATGCCTAGCCCAGCATACATCATTTACAATACTAAAGTATTTCGTGACAAACCTTTAATTATTGCTCACTAATACCTGTGTGTTGTTTCTTCTTTAAAGAAAGCATTTTCTCGCTAAAGAATTTCTTCAAATTTGCCCTTAAAAGTTCTGATATACTCAAGATTTTCTTTTTTTACCCACTAAATCCTTAGAGATTTTGCTAGTCCAATAGCACACCAAATACAAATCCATGTCAAAAAAAAAATCTTCTCTGATCCTTAAGTACTCTTCACAGTTCATCATTCTCCACTAACTGCTGTTACTTCTTCTTGACTTTGATGTGTGCAGTTTTCACCTAAACCTCCAAATGTGCATACTGGTTTACATTATCACAATGTAAGACAATTCCCCTCACTATCAAACTTTCATTTTTCTTTTTCAACGACACCAACTATAAACCATTCAAATAAGTCATCCCTACTTTTTGGTGTTTTACCGATATGGTTTTCGAAAAGCAAGAGGCACTGAGACGTTCCCAATCCTACTAGTAGTTGGTGATATTTCATGGATTTCATTGGTAGGGTGCTGCAAGGGAATGTTACGCCATCTTTATTGTTTGCTCTTTCCAACTGCTTCTTTGCTTTAGTCTCCTTTAATTCGTTGTCTTAGAACCGGACAACTTTCATAGATTTACAACCAACGACCAATATATGGGACACTTCGGCACTAAATTAGGCACAGGTAGTTCCTGAATATGTAGGCGGTTTAATGAAAAATAATTATGAACAATGAACTCCAATATAGATTCTCTCGAGTTAAAAGTTTGTGAAAGAATAAATGAGCGAAAACAAACGTTGGTCACGCTAAGTATGATTTATGAATGAAAAAGAATGAAATTACTAACGAAATTAAAATCATGTTAGTCTACCAAGGCCTGTATTGCTTCAAGTACAGGAATCAAATCAAGGCATTACATCAAAGCAACAACTAAAAGATGATTTGGGAATTCGATTATCTAACAATGGCAAATACTATAAAAAAATAATGTGTTCCAAGAATATCACAGAATGGAGATGAAGATGGCTTCAGACATGTCCTCAGCAACAAAAGGAAGAGGATAGTACATGATATTCATCTGGGTTTCTGAGGGCAATATAAGATTTGGATGACCCGAACCTACTTGAGAGAAGCTATGCGGAACTCAATATACAAAAAAAGTCGAGAGTGATAGAACTAGAAGACAATTTACGTCGCACGGCGTTCGAGGCGACGATGATGACCTAAATAAATAATAATGCAGCCTAAGGCTAGACAAATCTATTTGAAACTATTCAATTAAGGTGGTTCAAAATATTATAAAATTTTGTATTAACTAAAACAACGTAACTGAAACTTTTCCCCGGTCACAAATCATTTGTCCATTAATGAAGGTCATATGGAATCTAATTATGCATAATGCCAAAACGTTTTATTGATTAAGAGCTGAAAGCGCAAATTCACTGTAAAAATGAAAATAATTACCAAATTCAAATTTAAATCTTATTATCTCATTAATTAAAGGAACGCCGCCAATAATGAAAAAAATATAAGTGTAAAGAATATTCAAGTTTCATTAAACTCTTCCTCACTTAATCATTAGGAACTGACTAAAAAAAATTTAAAATAAAAAAAGAATTTTTTAACTCAAAAGTTAAAGGTTGATGATAGTTTTCTCATTCCTAAGATTAAAAAAGAATTTCCTCGTTCTGGAAATTACCCCGAGTATTGATCGTTATCCCATAATAGTAAGAACCTATAATTAAGCTTTAAAGAAAAAAAAACAAGACAAAAAAAAGGGCAGTTTTCGGTGAATTCAACCTAGCAGCGATTAGATATTTTTCTCCGTTTATTCGAAGCATTTTTTCATGGCATTATTAATATGATCGTTCTGATGATTAATCACCTGTTATGCTTTTATAATTAAGGTATTTTTGTACATTTTATATAGCAATCAACATTAGCACATGAAGGTAAAATTGCTAATGAACAGTTTTCCTAACAAGAAAATTAAAAAAAAGTAAATACGTCTATTGAAATAGATCTCTTTCAGCATTTATATTCGTAGATATATTAACAATGTAACTAATTTCGGAAAGGCAGTTGTGCTCATTTACAACAAAACAAATATGTAAAATAGAAGTAATGGAAAATATCTCTTAGTTTCAATACTCTATAAATTGTAAACATTACTGAAAATGAACAGACCGGAAATGAGATCCTTACGTTTTATTTCTTGCCGTAATAAATAACAACTGAATTCAAACAGGAGCAACAATAAGTACTATGAAAAGATTACACTGATAAACATGATATTTGTATTTTAAGATAAATTTTTAAATATACTTACCTGGCAGTTATATACATAGCTATATTCTCTGACGTCATGACGTCACGACAGACTTTTCGAAACTCGCGGCAATCGCCGACCGTCGGTCAGGTGATCGTTACCTGTACGCCCTCTAGATAGTTACCTGGAAACCCCAGATTTTCTCGCCCTCTAGTCTCTTGAGGGGAGGTGGGTGGGTTTTTAATTGTATATAACTGCCAGGTAAGTATGTTTAAAAATTTATCTTAAAATAAAAATATCATTTTTAAATATGTAACTGACCTGGCAGTTATATACATAGCTGACTGACACCTTTGGAGGAGGGTCAGAGACAGCAACATCGTTGTAAGGTAACTACTTGATAGGTAACTAAAGATTCTTACCTGCTAAGGAAGCTGACTTGATGAGTACTGCCTCTTTAGTCTGCTCTCCTTAGGAGCTCCAGCTAAGGGACCTCTATGCGACAAAACCACCTATGCTCTTGACATGGGCTAAAACAGGCAAAGACCACCTAACCATCCAATCCTTGCATACAAGAGATTGAAAAAACACACATACATTAGACTGTTGAAGGTTTCCCCTAACCTTCAACAGACAACCATAAAAATAACATCAAGGGTCTAACATGTAGGATTAGAGGTATCAACTCCACCCAACACCGAGCCAGTGGCTACGAACGGTCCAAGGGTTCTGCAGTCTTCATATACCGTTTCTATTTGTTTCAGATAAAAAGAAGAAAATACGGAGCTGCTCCTCCAGTATGTCGCGTCTAAAATGACTTTAAGGGACTGATTCTTTCTAAACGCCATTGACGTCGAGACTGCTCGCACTTCATGGGCCTTTACCTTTAAAGCCTTGTAAAGCATTTCATTGCACTCCGTGTGAGCTTCTTGAATCACACTTCTAATAAAGAAGGCTAAGGTGTTCTTTGACATAGGCCTTTTGGGATCTTTAACGGAACACCATAAGTTGTCAAAAGTCCCTCTAACGTCCTTGCACCTGTGCAGATAACACTGTAATGCTCTTACCGGACAAAGAGTCCTTTCACGTTCCTGACCTGCAAAATCTCCAAGGCTGGGAATCGTAAAAGACCTAGGCCAAGTATTGGTTGGAGTTTGATTCTTGGCTAAGAAACCTAAAGTGGTTGAACAAACCGCTTTAGATCTACTAATTCCTACTCTTTTGTCCATAGCTTGAATCTCGCTTACTCTCCTTGCAGTAGCGAGAGCGACTAGAAAAAGAGTCTTCCTGGTTAAATTCCTGAACGATCTCTCCTGGATCGGCTCAAACTTGTCAGACATTAAAAACCTTAATACTACGTCCAGATTCCATCCTGGTAGTTGTTCACTCTTTTGTTTCGTAGTATCAAAAGATCTAATTAAGTCGTGAAGATCTTGATTCCTAGACAAGTCCAGTCCTCTATGTCTAAAGACTGACGCCAGCATGCTCCTGTATCCCTTAATTGTAGTAGTGGCTAGACCTACTTTAAGTTTTAAGTGAAGAAGGAAGTCTGCGATCTGGCTCACAGATGTGTTGGACGAGGACACCTTCTTCTCCTTACACTAGTTTCTAAATATCTCCCACTTTGACTGGTAGACGTTGATGGTCGAAGCCCTTCTTGATCTGGCGATAGCTTTAGCTGCCTCTTGCGAAAAGCCTCTAGCTCAATGGAGCTTTTCGACAGTCGAAAGGCAGTTAGCTGAAGAGCGCAGGTATTCCTGTGATACCGTTTGAAGTGGGGTTGTCTGAGCAGATCTGGAAGCAACGGAAGGGTTCTTGGAACTTCCACTAGCCACTGCAATATCTCTGCGAACCAGTCTCGCGTCGGCCAGTACGGGGCTATCAGTCCTTCCCAGTTCATGCGGAATGCGTCTACTGCTACCGCTTGTGGATCCGGCACCGGTGAGCAGAACGTCTGCATCCTCCTTGTCTTGTTGGTTGCAAACAAGTCTATGGAAGGTTGCCCCCATAACCTCCATAGCATTTCGCATACCTCTAACTTGAGAGTCCATTCTGTTGGCAGGACCTGATTTTTCCGGCTCAAGAGGTCCGCTCTGACATTTAATTCTCCTTGTACAAATCTCGTTTGGAGGACGATATTTTTGTCCTTTGCCCATAGCAACAGATTCTTGGCTGTCTCTTTCAGAGAAAAGGAGTGGGTGCCTCCTTGTTTCCTGACATATGCTAGAGCAGTCACGTTGTCCATGCTTATTTCCACTACTTTGCCTGCCACACATTCCTCGAATGCCTGAAGAGCTAGAAAAGCTGCCATCAGCTCTTTCTTGTTGATATGCCAATTTCTTTCGGTTTCGCTCCATCTTCCCGAAATTTCCCTGTTCCCCAGAGTCGCTCCCCAGCCTAGGTCTGATGCGTCTGAGAACAGTATTAGCTGTGGGTTCAATTGTTGAAGTGAAACTCCTTCTCCCAGCTTCGCTGGATCCAGCCACCACATCAAGTCTTTCTTGACCCCTGCTGAAATTGGGAAGGTGTCTGAAAGCCTTTGTTCCTTCCTTTTCCGATTTTTGTTGAGGTAAAATTGCAGAGGTCTGAGGTGCAGTCTTCCCGGTGAGACGAACTGTTCGATCGAGGAAATGGTCCCCAAAAGACTCATCCATTCCCTCGCCGAACATTGTTGTCTCCCCAGGAATTCCTGCACCCGATTCAGGCATCGGTCTTGTCTCTCCTGGGAGGGAGAAGCCCGAAAATCCTGAGAGTTCATCAGAACTCCCAAATAAATGATCGAGCGAGAGGGCTCCAGGTGAGACTTTTCCAGGTTCACCACTAGCCCTAGTTCCCGTACTAGGTTCAGGGTTATTTTCATATCCTCCAGACACTGTTTCTTGGAGTTGGCCCTGAGAAGCCAATCGTCCAGATAAGAGAAATGCGGATCCCCCCCTTCGTGTAGCCATTTGGCTACATTCGCCATAATAGCTGTGAATATTTGTGGCGCTGTGCTGAGCCCGAAGCAAAGAGCCCTGAACTGGAATACTCTTCCTTCGAATAAGAACCTGAGGTACTTCCGAGAGCTCGGGTGGATGGGGACATGAAAATAAGCGTCCTGTAGGTCTAAAGAGACCATCCAATCTCCTGGTCTCAACGCCGATAGCACTGATTGCGTTGTCTCCATCGTGAATTTCGTCTTCACGACGAAGGGGTTTAGGGCACTGACGTCCAGAACGGGTCTCCATCCTCCCGAGCTCTTGGGTACCAAAAACTGTCGATTGTAGAACCCCAGATTCTCTTGGGGTGAAACAGGTTCTATCGCCTTTTTTAAGAGCATAAGCTCTACTTGTTCTTTTAACGCAAATCTCTTGCTGCTGTCCTTGTAATTCGCTGTTAAGTCGAGGGGATCTAAAACTATGGGAGGTTTGGCGTAAAAAGGGATCTTGTAGCCCTCCCTTAGTATCTGAAGGGTCCAGTTGTCCGCCCCTCTGTCCCTCCAGCCTTCCCAAAACAAAGAAAGTCTGGCTCCTATTTGTGTCTGAAGGACTGTCTGATCATGGCCTCCTTTTGGAAGGAAGCTTGCCACCTTTTCTGGAGGGCTTTCTAGAAGTTCCCGACATCCCTCGGGGCTGTTTTCCTCGAAAAAACTGTTGTGCTTGCTTCTCCTCTCTCGCTCTCTTGGTCGCAAACAAAGAAGGCAAAACCCCACTGGCTGCCTTCGATATTAGGTCCTGTGTGGTCTTCTGAGTCAATGAAGTGGCAATATCTCTAATAATCTCCTGTGGAAAAAGAAATTTCGCAAAGGGGGCAAACAAAAGCTCTGCTCTTTGTACCTGTGTGACCCCTTTAGCTGTAATGGAGCAGAGAAGGGACCTTTTCTTCACGATCCCAGCCGTGAAAATCGCTGCCACTTCATTAGTTCCATCACGTAAAGCCTTGTCCATACAAGACATCACACTCAGAAGGTTAGAAATGTCCATTGAATCCTTCTCTTCCACTTTCTTGGCGAGAGCACTCAGAGACCAGTCTAGAAAGTTCAGGACCTCAAACACTCTAAACACGCCCTTCAGTAAATGATCGAACTCTTGCATCGACCACATCACCTTCGCTGCTGTTAAGGCTAGTCTACGATTGGCATCGACGATACTGGAGAAGTCTGCCTGAGAGGAGGCAGGTACTCCCAGGCCCAGAACTTCCCCAGTCTCGTACCAAACGCTGGATTTCGAAGCCAATCTTGCAGGAGGAAAAACGAAAGCAGTTTTGCCTAGTTCCTTTTTCTCTCTCATCCAGTTGTTCATCTTCGCAAGCGCTTTCTTGGCCGAAATGGAAAGAACCATCTTAGTAAAGGCAGTCTTATTCTGGGTTCTTCCACTAAGGAACTGAGACAGGGGAGAACGAGGTGCTGCGGGCTTGAAATCCGTTTCAAAAAGCTCTTGAAACAGAAGCATAAGAGTCTTATAGTCGGAAGGAGGAACTTGTTCTTTCGTCTCCTCTTCCGAAACTACCTCCAACATCTCCGAAGGTCTCTCTCTGTCTCATTCCGCATCGGATGATGTAGTTAAAGCCAAAGCATTGGTCTCGATGCGTTCCTTGGCACCAGAAACCGCTGAGGCGTCATGCTTACGAGCGTCGGCGTCACGTCCTTCTCTCTCACGCGCGCTGGCGTCACGCTCTTTGCTCTTACGCGCGCTGGCGTCACGCTCTTTGTTCTTAGGCGCGCTGGCGTCACGCTCAGAAGCGTCATGTCCGAGTAAATCGGAAGTGTCCTGGTTGTCTGTGTTCTTCTTGGCGTTGACGCTTCGCGAAGTCTTCATCACTCCTGGGGCGTCAGACTGACGCTTGGGTTCTTGCAGCTTTTCCATAAGTACAGACAGCTGCTGTTGCATATCTTGCAGCATATTCTTGGCTTCATTGTCCCTCGAGGGAGAGGGTAACTCATCAGATTCGCCCGCACGAACTGCAGCCGGAGGAGTCGATCCTTCTAAGGGTTCCTGAGGACGCTTGGTAGGAAGCTTCCTAGGTAAATCCTCCCAAGTCGAAGGAGGAAGAGGAGCGTGCATCGAAAGCGCTGTCTTGCTCTGTTTAGCTGGTGAGGCTTCCGATGACGAAAACCTCTCTGGAGAACTCCAGTGACTGCAGCCCGGCAGTTGCTCATCTGATGAGACCTCACAAACACGAGGTAATTTCCTCTTGAGAGGACGAGAGGAAGTAGAGTGTCGCCATCCTCGACGTGGGGAGACGTCATCGGATGACGAACCAAACACACTCAACGCGCCTTTTCTACGGCTGTCTGAAGCAACCTTGGAAGCGTCAGCAGGTTTGTTTGAGGGCCCGCCCGACCGGATACTAGAGCCTCTCGCCTCCCTTAGACTTTCGACTTTACGTCTCCCATGGGTCCGGGAGCTTGTAAGAGGTCTGGGTCTAGGAGCGCGACAGGACCGATCGGACGTACCCTCCACTACACTGTCACTAACACTAAACTTATCACTTACACAGACTTTAGCACCTGCACTTAAAGCACTTACAACAGTCCAAGTGCAATTGCCCTGCTCAGTAAGAGGCAATCTGTTGTCCCATTTTTTCAAGCACCGCTTGAATACCTGCAAAGGTTGAGTCCTTCGCCCCCGACTCGGAGACAGGTTCGGGACCTGATACTTCAACTAAATTACGCTCAGCAGGGGAAGGAACTATGGGATTATCTACCACTTCCTGATTCGCTGATGAACGGGAAAGGGAACTCTTAGTTCTTCTAATTCTATCTCTCTCGAGCTTACGTACATACTTGTCCAACTCCTCCACTCCTTATCGTCCAAAATCAAGCACTCAACACATCTATTCTCAAAAGTGCAAATTCTACCCCTACAATTCACACAAAGTGTGTGGGGATCAAGAGAAGCTTTGGGAATTCTAACCCTACACCCCCCTTTACAGCAGACTCTATACACAACTCCCGAGTCCGACATTGTTAATGAGTAATCTAAAAACAAATCCAAAATCAATCCAAGTCAACAACAGCGAAAGCCAATAAAATACTTCACCCAACGATGAAATACTCTAGCGAGTACGAAAGACCTATCGAGGAGCCCACAACAACGAAGTTGCCGGCTCGGGCGACAGAGAAAATCTGGAGTTTCCAGGTAACTATCTAGAGGGCGTACAGGTAACGATCACCTGACCGACGGTCGGCGATTGCCGCGAGTTTCGAAAAGTCTGTCGTGACGTCATGACGTCAGAGAATTTAGCTATATATATATAACTGCCAGGTTAGTTACATATTTAAAAACAAGAATTTATTGAAAAGGTATCAAAACGAAAAATCTTCATAATATATACCAAAACAAACAAAGATCAAAGACCCTTAATTATTCGTAATAAAAACCTATTTGTAACCTGACAAAATATTCTCATATAAAAAATATGAGACAAAGAATTTTACTTTTAACAACAAAATTTCTCTTGCTTCAAGCTTACAACTTATTCAAGAAATAAATATATAAATGTATATCGCACTCAATGAATATTCATATGCCTCTGGCCAGATCAATTCACTTTCAATTGCAGAGATAGAAAATACCTTATTTCTATAAAATTGGTAACACTTCTAACCTGAACATTTTTGGAGTTCACGATTTTGTGCGGTGTTCATCAAGGTGTTCATCAATGCAAGAACCAAATATATTTATTGTTGTACGATTAGCATATTTTATACTATATTCATTCATAATTTTTGGGGACCTCTATTCACACTGTTTACTACTGGAAGATCGAGAACTTTTAATCAAGAGAGGATTTCACTTTAGCTTAATAAGTAATTATTCATTTGTGATGCTGCAAGTCACTTAAGAAGCATTTCTTGGTGTAGCTGAAGAAATTTCCTTCTCGCAAGCATCACAGTAAATGTAATGCCAAATTAAGCAATTTGGATGATGACATACACCAAACCTACTTTATACAACCAAACAGTGAAGTAACTGCTTTCACTATACGATCATGAAGGAGCAATTCACAGCAGTAAACGTTCGATCGATTTCATTTCACTTTTCCTTTAAAATTATCTTCTCTTTGACAATTCTGACGTGCGTAGATCGTTTCTGTGAACTTTTCTTTGGTACACAAATCTACCGCAAATGAACTGTGTGCTCATTAAGCTCTGAGGTAAAAAAAAAAAAAAAAAAAAAAAAAAAAAAAAAAAAAAAAAAAAAAAAAAAAAAAAAAAAAAAAAAAAAAAAAAAAAAAAAATATGCCTTTTGCACTGAATAAACTGAAATATCGTCAT
>NC_087212.1:52632340-52634840 GCF_015104395.2 Macrobrachium nipponense | reverse complement strand
GGAAAACAGCAGGCCAATGATCAGAGGAAAGAAGAATGCAAAAGAATGTTAATAATGCTGATGCAAAAAACAGTCAATACTTCGTCTTCAATAACGTTAACGTAGTACAAAATACGACTGGAAACAAGTTCGAGTCGGTAAAAAAAGATAAAAATCGTGAAAAATTTCATCTAAATGAAGAACATTTCAGTTATGACAAATCCCATTCCAATCCATTGTATTCATTATATTATTAACGTTCCTATTCAACATCAAATAAAATGTAATATAATACTGACGACTTCAAGTTATATAATGATTAATGAATCATCAATATCATCAACTAGAATCATCGCGATCTGCTTCGTTGATTAAATTGGGTAAAAGTGTGCGTTCCCCTTTCCCTTTAGCGATAAAAGATAATTAATAACATGCAGAGAGAGAGAGAGAGAGAGAGAGAGAGAGAGAGAGAGAGAGAGAGAGAATTCTGGATACTTTCACTGTACCTTAAGTACTACGAACAAAAAGTGGAAAAGTTGGTATCAGATTTTTCTTTCGTGAATATCAATAAGCAAACATAAGACTGCACAAACACTCGCATTAATTCGGAAGGGTATTTAGCGCCATTTGATCCATTATATTTAAACAAGTCCTTTCAAACGGCTACGCACTTCATATGATGGAAGAAAACTTGTGACACAAAATCCATAGCACCATGGTGTTCAGAGCATCTACGAAAATGAAAAACAACATAACACTCACCTCTTCATTTCTGGGATCTACCTGCACTCTTGCCATCGGTTCCCTACTTCCAATATTCTTCATCCTTGTTCCCCAAACTCCGGTATAGTTAAACAATTTCATAGTATCTATTCAGTTTTGTGCTTCTGATACACGCATTCAATAACTTTATGTCGCAACCTTAAATTTCACCTCTGAACCCAAGAAGTATCTTATTGTAACCAATATAAATCTTCCTATTTCAAGTAACAGTTTCGTTTATATATATTGCACTATATATACGTAATATGTAATGTTAATGCTATGTATGTAGGTTTATATATATATATATATATATTATTATATATATATATTATAATATATCTATATAATATATATAAATATATTATACCAGACACACACACAACATATACTATATATAGTAATCTATCAGAGATGCCACACCCACACACACACACACCACCCACAAACACTTTTATAATTATATATATTATATTATAAATTTCTATTAACTAATATATATTATATATATATTATATATATATATACATACAATACTTCTAGGGCACAATTTTTCACGGATACAAACATTCATTGAATAGACTGGCTTTCTCACTGTTAACCAGCTTTTTGAAATGCTTCATATTTTCTAATTATTTTTCTTTATTTCATTGTTCAGGTTACTAATGGACACATAATGGGGTTCTTCCATTTACTCCAGTATTTTTACACGCGACAGCTGTTTCGTCAACCTATACGTATTGACGTTATCAAGCGTACTGATACAAATATGTTGTTGTTTAAGATTAAGCTGGCCTTGTGCCAGCACGGGCACTTGCTCGTAGAGCAGCCCCTATTGATACAAATATGAGCCTACATGCGTTTTGTGACGTCATGAGGACGGAAAGGTAGTACAATTGCCAGATACCTAGTTTTAAGTATTTACAAAAGACTATAGAGAAACATAAAATAAGACAAATAAATAAATATGTTAACAACAGAAATTATATACAAAGTTGAAAGTAAGTTATTATATACACATTATACATAAATATATATTAATTACATATATTTTTAATTCACTGAATGTCAGTGTGCGCTCCTGTCCGCATGTGGTGGTTTTGTTCCACGCGGTTGAAGGGCTGCCTCCTTCATGAGGGCAAGGATCGGTCTGCCTCACGTTGGATGTTGAGGTTGGGGCGTTGCATGGCGATGCTGACTGCTTCTGATATCAATAAACGATTGTAGTTGCCTTCCTTGTGTATTATTTTGGTGTTTGTGAGAAGTTCTTGTAAGGATGGTTTTTTATTGTGGGTATCCACAAAGTGCTGATGAATGGCTCCTTGGTTTCTGTGGGCCTGCATGCGACGTTTGAGTGTAGTGGTTGTGTGTCCGATATAGCATTTTTGGGGGGACTGACATTGCTCGTCAGCACAGACAAACTTGTATACTATATCAGATTTAACCTCTTTCTCCGTCGATGCGGCCGTACTATTTTTCATTACCAATGAGGCCGTAAGGTTTGGTTTGCAATAAAAATCCTTGTGTTGGGTTTATTTTGTTATATGGCGCTAGGGGGGTGGTTCCTCTTCGCAGTATACCAAGGATGGCTTTCCTTTCATCTTCGTGGTGTTTGTTGTATGGTATCTGATGGTATATCACTATTTCTTTGTCTTTGTCTTGTGTGTTGTCCCTCGGGGTCGGGTTATGGAAAGCCTCTAATCTCTTTTTGACAATTTGCTGGATCATGTCATCTGGGTAGCCGTTATTTGTGAGCAGC
>NC_087212.1:52582340-52622340 GCF_015104395.2 Macrobrachium nipponense | reverse complement strand
TACACGTACAAATACAGTACTTCCATATATTTCTTACATTTTAACAACGGACATCAATCATGAACCACAAAACAATATATAGAATAAACACACACGAAATAGTGTGTTAGTGAATGTACAATGGTTACTGACAAACAAAAGCCAAGACTCACATACCTAAATTAAAAAGTTCTTTAGGCTTTCCCAAATTACACAGAACACTTACAAAACACGGGAACGGCTGGTTGTACTGTGGAAATGCAAAGGAGCTCAACTCGGCGTACAGTTATTACAACACCAGGGATGATGAAGCGGAGAGGCAAAAAGAAAATCAGATCATAATCGAATCATCGTTTGAAGAAAGCATTATCACGTTAAAATGTACACATCACTGATGCCAGCAAAGAGGAAGCTTAACAGATCACGGAAATAAATTATAAAGAGAAATTCTAAAAAATAAATAAATGTAAGCTATACGCTGTGCAAATCACATCTAAATATAAAACAAGGAGCAAAACAAAACGAACAGGAATCTTAAAGATATCAAACCCTTCGACGTATACTTTTTAGTTTTTAGTAATCTAGGTTTCATGTTACGGAAACACTATCCAATATCTTCTCTATGGACAGAAATCTGCATTTTTATTTTCATTGTGTAACTTAGCTCATTAATTCTTATACATTACAATTAAATTCTGTGTTTTACGTTACACACGAGTATGTTCAATATTCTAAAGACAAATCTCTATAATTATTGGTCGAATTATTAGACACGAAAGCTCATATAATCTTTATGGTTACTACACAATTTCAAAGGCAGCTGATATCATTTGCTCCAGAAATTTGAAAGGTCCAAGTCAAACAATGAAAAATACAAAATATAATGTAGAAAACTGCACCTGGAAATATGGCATAAATTCAAGTGTGGTAAACATAGTAGGAAGAGCTGTTAAACTCGCATGACTGAATATAGCTTTTGCCACTTATTTACCTGAGGAAATTAATGTTATCTATCAACAATTCTCCAAACACATACGGATGAGTTGCACTATGAAATCTGGAAAAGCACATGCCATCCCTCAAATGTACGAATATGATTTGCCATTACAATGTTTCTTCTGTCAAGTTTAGAGATACCGAAGAATGAAAAACTTTGATAAGTTTTCAAAATTCAATTTATTTGTCAATGTTGATGATTGTAAGGGTGCAACAATACTCCTGTTTAAAATGTCATAAACGTACGTCGCTACTGATCACGCATACATATTACAAACAATTACGGTTTGTGATATAGATGCAAAAGCTAACATGTATTTACAGTATATTTTACTGCAAACGAACTCAAAATCATAACGCATAAAAACAATAAATGGTTAAGATTACAAATCAAATCAAATAAGTTGAAGGTTTTGTTAAAAGCAACAACACGGCCGATGAAAGAGGGAAAGCGTGAGGAGTGAGTTGGAATCAGTTGGGTATTGGGAGACACCTCAAAAGATTCAGGAGGTAGGAACGTATGCAAAAAGTAACACAAATTTGAAAGGGAAGAAAAACACCATTGATATCTGCTGTTTCATCATACTATGTGTAAGCTTTTTAATATATCTGGAGACGTACGCCTTTCTTTTTATGAGAGAGAGAGAGAGAGAGAGAGAGAGAGAGAGAGAGAGAGAGAGAGAGAGAGAGAGAGAGAGAGAGAGATTATTCTATTCAAGAATTCACTCATACAATTACAGTCACACTATATTCAGTGTTACAATTAGGAGAATTACGTAAATGAAAAAAAGTAGAAAAAGCAAGTGAAAAACTAATAGTTACATACAAAATCTGACCCGAATAACACCAACAGATCTATATATTCCATCAGAATATTCCCAACTGTTATTGTATGGCATAAAGTAAGCCACATCGTGAGTTAAACAAAAAAAAATAGGACTATACGTAGGCTGAATTCAGATTGAAAATTAGTCACATACTGCTGTTTTGACGTGACAGGTACACTATTGCGTGATGAAAACAGAGGACTATCATGATAGTAATAGTCTTTAATAAGTATAACTCTAAGGTATCTCCATATTGTATATGTTTCAAACTAAGCAGAAATATAAAAATATACATATGGGAGTTACTGAATTTAGAATCGAGATTCCCGAAAAGCTCAAAGTAAATGTTAAAATTCTCCGGACTTGTGATAAATAGGCATAATGGGTAACTCAAAAGAAAGTTACAGATATGGAACCAAATGTAGATCTTTTATCAAAATCATGACAGCCTATCTTTCCTTATATATCCGAGGCAATTGTTTCGAAAAACGTCAAAGAAAATCTACAGTTACATTTAACACAAATGTAGAGCATTGCTTTGATATCTGTATAACCACAGAAAGGAAATTATTTAGCCGCATACTGCCTTAAACACAAAATAACAACAAGAACATATATTTAATGACGATGCTGAATATTATTCCAGATAAGAGTATGAATCTACTAAATTTGCTTTAATTACAGATAATCTTCGAAAGCTATAAATACATCCATGACAAACAGAGCGTATGATTTAAAAAATGAAAGGACTGCAATTAAAGTAATATACACCTCATACTTACTAGGCAATTACCTTAGTACCACTCTCCTAGATTGCCTGCTATTCAAATTATCTGCACAAAGCGATCTACATACATTTATAAGATTAAGTCTCTCCAACGCAGTGGTTCAGAAGAATGGCAAATACGATATTCAAACATTAAACTAATTGATTATCCCAAAATCAAGGAAGAGGTTAGGAGAAACATTAGCATCTATAAATTATTTCATGAATTTCTTATTCCTCACTTCATACTACTTAGTGATCTGGCATCTTTATTTCTGAGATTCCTTGTATGAAGGGATTTCAGAAGTATACAGTGTAGGAACAAAGAGAAAATATTAGTACATATAAAGTGTGGTTATATTTCGAAATATAAGACACCAAATAACGTTAAGAATAAGATTAATGAAAGTATGGCGAAACCTTTTTTTTTTTTTTTTTTTTTTTTAGTAATTCCTAATTTGTTCGTGTCGTTTGGGAAACGTGCAAAATTCACGCCAATTCTCCAGTAACTCAATTTCACGAAATCTGTCTATCGTGATAAATCCAGAACGCTATCAAACGCAAGTCTCGAGCCCGAAAATGTGTTGTAAATCTTATAAACTGGTGCTCACCATCTCTGCTATTCATTACGAGTCCCTCTCTAGTCTAGGCGTGACTCACAGACCAAATGATTCGAGTTACACGGTTGCTTAAAAGACAAGTCAGGATGGAATTAAGGGAACGCTTTCCTTCGCGACTTTTATTTACTCAACCTAAAGACATACCTAAAAAAACATCTACGTGACCATGATAGTTTCCGCTTTTATAGGAAATTTTTTCCTGTTCCTATCGTCTTTCAATCTGTCTGCAAGTTCTCCTTTTAGAGTAGAAGAAACAGAAGAAAATTGTGTACCGCGTTTAAACGTTTAAATGTACCTAACTTGTAAGGGAAAACTACACAAAATCCATTATTTTTCCAAAATTGACGGTAACTCCTATCTCTTAAAACAAAGGGTGTTCTCGAAAACTCATGAAAAGTTTGCTCCTGTTTAGACGATCCCATGACTAAACCTTGACATAAAAGAAAACACACATAAAATTCACGAACAGACAAATAAACGAAATGTAAAGTAAATTTATATACTATTACGAACTCCACTGCTTTCATCGAACAAAATCTACTAGAATTTGCGCTTCCTGTTATTTATTTGTATACTTAGTAATTCCGATTCAAATTATGATGAAAATTTTTTCCCTACTAGTGCACAGATGCAAGGGTATAAGACTTCAAATGTAGCATCAGTGATAATGTAATGATTCTAAGCAAAATTTCAAAATGGCAATTCGGGTGTTCCATGATTAACGATAAGTAACTCTTGAAAGGCATTACATCTTAACTCAGCGTTCTAAATCCACAGTTAGTCTCAGTCGCGTACTAGCAATAATTTTACCATGAAATAATTATATTTAATAGCGCTGTACTGAAATCACCCCGATGTAATCAAATTAAGAAGATCATATCGAGTATCGAAATCAAAACACTTAAAAAGCATCCCCATGGCAGAAGGAGACATGGTCACAAGCTTTTAAAAGAACTTCGCTCAAGCTGTACTAAACCGTCGATATCCGTCTCTGTATTACAGCCAGCAGAAAGTAAGTCTAACGACGATACAAAATCAAAAGCGTTCTACGTTTATTCTGCCAGGATATTCTTTAGACTGCTAGAAATCAAATATACGAAATTTGTCTAGCACTGTTAATTCTACCTGAATGGCATCCTCAACAACGTGTAACCCACAGAAAATTCTGCTCTCAGTTTTCCAGATTATCTCAATTACTTTTTGTAAAAAAAAAAAAAAAAAAAAAAATAAGAACGTAGACTACTGAAAAACCTCACTGCAAACGAAGGATCAGTTAAGCACTATAACACTACTAATACCAAATGGTTACTTGTTTCCAAAACTCTGAATTCACTTCATTACTTTTTAACTGATACCTACCTTCCCGGAATCATTACCTCCATATTTATTGGTTTTCAATGAACATTATTTTTAATGTCTAAATTATAATTAACTTTCAAGTTATGAGTAAATCATAATCACATCGAAGTGTATTTTAAACCTTGTACAGAAACGTATTAATAATAAGTAACTTGATGGAATCCTCTAACTACTAATGACTTAACATCAACCAAGACACGCAATGCAAGCAATGGTGGCCTATTTCCACTGATTGCAAATTGCATGGCAAGCACTGTCAAGTGATCAGACGGTAGCTGTGAAAGTTATATGCTAGTTTGTCAATGTCCCAAAAGCAGATGGGGTCTATCTAGACTAATCCAATACGTCCAGAATTGGGATGGGATTATTCCCAACTCGGGCATGTAGATTTGGACTGCATTCGTATCATGTAATTATATTGGAAATTGCTGGTGTAAAACATATTCGGCATCATCCCAGTGAGCATCGGGAAAATATTTATGCTAATTCTTATAACGTTTATTAGCAAGCCAAGTGTTTTAGGAAAAGATCATAAGTTCACGAAATCATAAAGTATCCTCAAGCTTATGCCAAGAGAGTCCCAAGATCGATCTAAACGGTGAGGAACGATGTTAATATCTTCTACTGGAATATACATTATACATCTGTTTGCCAAAGCAGTGAATTTAGTACCCTGTGGTAATTCAGAAATCTATGTACCATAGGCACAAGACTTGTATATTCATCCCCAATAGTGTTACTTAAATCACCATGAGAGTAATCCCATCTATTGGACATTTTCAAGTACAAACACGCTATATATATATATATATATATATATATATATATATATATATATATATATATATATATATATATATATATATACACAAAGCTTGACCAATGGTTCCTTTTTCTTAAGCAACATGAATTATAGTGACGAATGTGAATGATTCTGCATTTCTACTGCACGCATATGTTTACAAGAAATATAATTCCGTTCTGAAAATCACTCTGAGTGTCCAAAATATAACTGCCTATGTGTACGCCATTCTTGCTATGGTGTTTTTCAGTATCAGTTGTATAAATAGATCTTGAAAGCTTTAAAAAAATGTCTTTTGCATTTACAAACATGCAAGATAATTTTTTTATTATCACAGATCTTATCACTCTTCAATTAAACGCTATCCATATGATCTGGTCAATTCATTAGGATGATAATCTCAGCTTCATCTAAAAATGCTGAATTTCAAAGTAATACTGAACTTTTTTATATAAACCAATAAATCATACTGAAATTACCCAATTACTTTTGCAAGTGAAGCATGTAAGATGTTGCCCTACAATTACAAAAGAATTATTGTTTGATGTTACTCTCCGAAATCAGGTGAAACAAATTTATAGGCGTTGGTAAATGCTTCACCTCCACCTTGCAGATACTGGATATGTAAACTACATATAATTCAAAATACTTATTTCTCCACTGAACTTACGAAGTCGTTCAGAAAAGTTGTTCATTAACTTACAAAAGAAAAGGATACAAATTATTCTTATGCTCTTAGTATTGCCGAAGTTAGTTGGCGATTCTTTTTAGCTTATATTAGTCTTATATTCTACATGAAATTAGTTTTTTTTTCTAATGGGACATATCACAAAGAAGGCCAAGAGAAAGACTTATCAGAAGTTGATCAACTTCATACTTAACCTTAAGAAGTAGGATTTTAAAGTCTTGAAACGAACTATTAATTCCCTGCTCGTTTTACCTGCTTACATACACGAAAGGAATTTCGACGATAATACATTCCACCTTTACTCCTCTATATGAAATACAAGAAAAATGAGATATTCTCAGCATCTAATAGCTACCACACCTATAACTATTCCCCTTCATCCAAAGAAAGGCGTGAAACTTGTTCGAATGACTTTATTTCCATACGAATTGCTTTAAAATCCTTCCCCATTACGCAATTTCGGGCCAAAGTATCCGGAACTCGCTTCAGCATAAAGCAATTTCCAAGAGCATGCGTGGATAAGCACTCTCCTCGAATCTTAATCACATTTCGATCTTTTAAGGTATTCCAGTAAATTGTTATGGAATTTATTATTAACTACTGATAAAATCTTAGAACTATATGGCCTTCTGCGTGCAAACAAAAGAAAAATATAGATCTTATCAAATTCTTTGCTCAGTTTTGGATACGCTTGTCACTAGAAAGCCTTGAGAGCCAACTTTCAAAGATATATGAAGAAATCATGATATCTGGTAGCGGGAAACAAAGCCGCGATACCATAATCATTGCATGTTTGTACTTTCAGAAGCTAGACTATAATAAGAAATATTTCCTTTCCCAAATATTTTTCATTCACTTGATCAAACCTTGTCATTAATCTTAGCTATTAATTCACTTTGAATTCAATTAAAATAAGAAGAAAGGCTGCTAGTATCAAACTTGTTGACATATCAAATGATAACTACAAGAATACTCGACTAAGAAATATAAATACTGAAAGGAGTAACGGCAACAACAATTGAAAAACAGATGGTAATCTATATGCTTCAGGTACTTTAAATAAAGCATGGAAACATAATTGATCTTTTAGGAGAGAGAGAGAGAGAGAGAGAGAGAGAGAGAGAGAGAGAGAGAGAGAGAGAGAGAGAGAGAGAGGCAAGCTAAATGTGTTTTGGCGGAGAAAAGATACAAAAATAGTGGAGGATTAGTGGCTGTGGAATCTGGAAGATTGCTGGTTCGAGTATTATTCATGTATTATTCCTATGGAAGAGTGAAAGCATAAAATACGGTAACCAGGGAGAATGCTGTGACTGTCAGCGTTCTTTACCCTGATTGAGAAAAGAACGCTTGCAGAATAAAAATTTCAGGGACATGCCTACAGGGCACGTTGAAGGCGAGAGTGGTAGAGCGAGAGAGAGAAGGAGCTGTTGTTAGGCTCAAGGGCAAGGAAGTGAGCAGAACTTACTTGGAAGTGTAATCGAAAAATGAGAATTACAGATGAGCAAGAAGTGAGATCTCTGTTCATGTCATCAAAGAGATCTTTCATTGTGTGAAAGAAACGGTTCACAAAGATTATGTTCACATGTAAAGACATTGGCAACGAAAAGTTTATGCTACCCAGCAAGAAAGAGTATGATAGGAAAAGAGTAAAAATAAAATTCCATTGAAGTGCTGTGATTAAGAGTACGACAAACATGATAAAGGAAATTACAACTACAAATGTCTCTGAGAGCTTCAAAACTTATAAAAGCCAAAGAAAATACAAGACATATTGCCACACTTTTAAAGGAAAGAACAATGTAAGCTCAAGAGTGAAGTTCTGTTTGTTAATCGTAAAATGGATGTCTAGGTTTGAGAGTAAAGTAGAAAAGTTGTATGATTAAAGGATCCAACAAAAAAAGGCGTCAGAGCATGATGCACATTAAGTATAAAAGCCAGGCGGAGAAATATATCTAGCTATATATATGCACACACATATGTATGATATATTGTGTATATATAAACATATTATATATATATGTATATATATATATATATATATATATATATATATATATACATATATAAAAACAAACAAACACACACACACACACACACACACACACATATATATATCTATATATATATATATATATATATATATATATATAACAAACACTCACACACACACACACACACACACATTTATATTTTATATATATATTATATATATATATATATGAGAGAGAGAGAGAGAGAGAGAGAGAGAGAGAGAGAGAGAGAGAGAGAGAGAGAGAGACGTCTTTACAAAATACAACAATAATGGGCTGACTACATGTAAAAGCTTACAATGGCAGAAATGGGGTACGGCAACTGAAGAAGTTAGTGACAACATTTTGTGCTGGAATTATAGATGAGATTCGTGATAGAAACAATTAAGAGAGATGAAACTGGAGTGGAGATGATAAAATAAACACTAACGAGAGGGGTAAGGAACAAATGTATTCTTGATTGCAATTTCCCAATTATGTCCTCCTTTAGAAGAGCGTTTCCGTTCTGTCCAGATCATTAAGATATATGCTTTCATATTAGTGAGTGAAAGCATTCAAATGTAAAGATTATCATTCATAAAAAGAAAACTTGAGTGATGACTTAACTCCATGTGTTTGAGATGAGAGTCAGCACCACAAGATAACAATGGGGAAGATTAGTCCAAACAAGATACCAGCTTTTGAGAAACAGAAGAAGAAATACTATATATATGCTTCTCAAACATCCATTTCTTATCAAAAGTTGCACATAATCATAAGATTCACTGACATCTAAAAATAAACCATTAAATGTAAATGATTTTCAAAAAGGTTAAGCTTCATGCCCCAAAGCCTACTTCTCCCAAGAATTTATACCAGATCCCTATTCAAGGACTCTGCAACTACGTACCTAAGACAAGGAGCAGGAAGAACACCTAGATCAGCATCATTGGCACATGCAATCAGTTCGTTCTTCAGACCTTGCCAACTGTCATTGCTGAAGCTACTATATTGGCCATCAACAAAGAGTCTTTGGGTTCTGTCTATTAAAAATCCATCTATAATATGAATAAAAGATCCATCAATTTCCAACGGCATCTGCTTGTAGATATTTGCTCCATGATTCCCACTGGCTAAGGAGGCGCTAAAACCTAGACCTGACATGTTTACCTGTGCACCCTCATCAAGTATGCAGATATTGACAAGAGCGCATCACAAGAACAGAAACACCCAAGCTGTAATCAAGTTAGATTCTTCAACAATCCTACATAGAACTTTAGAGAGCAGCTTCTCGAAAACCTTAGACAAAACAGGGGTAACTGAAATCGCCATATATTCAGAGAGGCATGAGGACAGACTTAATCCTTCAGGTAATGCAGCAATGAACCCCTTCCTCCAAACAGAAGGAAAACTTGCAAGTCCAACTAATCTTCTGACAATAGTAGAAATCTTCAACAAAATCAGGAGTTATTTTCAAAGACAGGAAAGATCCCATGAGGGACTTTACCACTATATCTGTAAAGGCTCAGACGCAAAGTTTTGACTTCTCTAGATCTAAAAGACAGGGAGCAAACTTTGGCTCTGGAGCGCATAACTGTTTGTTCACTAAGACTTGGGGCCAAAAGTTATTTCTGTTTATGGTAATGTATAGAAGTTCTATCAGCTCCTACAAGGGAGGGCATGCTTGCATTAGGTCCAAAGAGTGATGACTTGAGGGTAAAACACCACTGATGATCATCACCACCACTGGAGAGCAAGATCTTCACACCCTCCATATAGGCTCTCTCTGCTATCTCACAGACAAATTGAACTTGATTTCTAGGCTCAATGAGCTTGAGGCAAAAGATTCAGATAGATTGTTCTTCCATAAAATATAAGCTTCTTCTTCATAGTATACAATCTTAAATGCAACATTAAACCGATGCGAAACTTGATTATGGCGCCGAGATGATAATTTAAGCACTCAAAAAGATTTGGACTTCAATAAATATCACTCCATATAAGCTCGTTTTCATAGTGAATACCATCCTAATTGGCCAGGATTTGAAGTGTACCCGTGGCAGTAACTGAGCTCTGCCAACCAATGTGATAAGCACTAAAATCACAGACAAAAATTAAACAAGCACAGAGGTCAGCTTCCTGAACTGCTGCCATTTTGTCAAGCAAGCAGCCTTGAATGAGTTAATTCAAATCTAAGTTCCTATAGCTAGCAAAAGCAAAGATTTATTAGTCTTCCACACACTTTACCTACTTTTATTTTTTGATACCCAATATACAGCGCCATTCCACAGGCCCTTGAAATGGCATTATGCTTCACTAAAAAGGCCTTCTTAAACCTAGAATCAACATTTCTGAAATATGTCGCAAATTAGACATGAGTTTCAGAAGAAAAGATGATATTAATCTTAACAGCATCAATATCCAAGTTCTTTTATATTCGTATGTAATCCACGTAAAAAGCTTTAAAAAATATATTTCTGAGGTTGATTTTGTGGACCAAGATTAAGTTCAATATCGCCAGAAAGAAGTAACAATATGTAAAACAAGCATACAGGAATATTTGCGAGCTTAGCAAATAAAATAACAGGACCAATTTACATAAGAAATTTTCACTCCTAAATAGTAAATAGAATCTACTGCTTTCATTCTTTGACCATTTATACTAACATTTACTGGTTCATCTTTCTGGTTCCCAAGTATACTCATAAGCCTCCTTCAATTCATGTTTGATGTAACCTTTTTCCTTATGCATGTATGTACCTCATTCATTGATCTCTAGAAAATCTTCATATCTCACAATTTTGCACCTACATCTGATGATCTTCCCATGGTTTCTAGCATCACTCCATCCATTCATGAATACCCGTATATTAGACAGTAATAGAGACAACACAAACTTATCTGAAACCTATTTTTACACCATTTATATAAAAATACATGGGCGATAGTCGTGCAGGAATTAAGAATAAGTTTTGAGTGAAAAGAAAAAAAAAACATTTCATTATGGAGGAAGAGAAGAACCAGCTTCGCAACCAGGAAACAAAGCATGATTGGGAACAACACACAAATCTGTATTTTTTCTAATATATTGAATTAACTATCCCTCTCCTGACTAATCTTGACTTCTTCCACAGTAAATCCCTGCCTCCTCCTTCATTTCCGATTTGATAATTTTCGTTCCATGGGAAACAAAATTGTCAGTATACGAAGTATATCGATCTTGATATCTAGACGTCATTTTACTAGAATTCATCTCAATCTACGCATATTCTATATTTGCATGTGTACCTGAAATGAATACATGCATAATTAAAGAAAGCATGCATGTCATACATACGAGAAACTCTAAACACAGTAGCGAAAGTGTCACAGAATTCCATGATATTTCTCACTTGACAATTATCGCGGCCGCTACATCCCCGTAAAATAATTAAAACTCGAAATACTTGGCAAGGAATGTAGTATGACCAGGATATTTTATTAACATCTGAAAATAATCAATCAATGGCGATGTAATATTCATCATAATTTGCTGAGAAAAAAAAATACTAATATATAAAAGATCACCTAAATGTTCGGCCACATCAATGAATCAAAATATGAAGCCAAACTGTACCCAGAGTAATTCTTCGATGGCAGGTAAATATAATGCGCCCCTCAAATAGCCCAGCAGAGACTGCCTATTTATGAACTAAAACGAAAATGCAGTTTTGGGGTTAAAGTGAATAGCTGGGAGCATTTTCCACGCGAATTTCTATTCAAGTCATACACTGCAGTGAAGTGAAGTCCCTTTGTGGATTTAGCCTCACAGTTTCTTAAAAAAAGGTCTGAGTAGACCATTCATATTCCCCAGAGCAGAATTCGAAAATTTTTAAATACGCTAAAGAATTAAGACAAGTACTCATTATGTATCTTGTAAATATCATTTCTAAGAATGGTTTCCATGGTAAATGGTATAGCCTCCAATAGACACTGCCATATCTTTCCATTCAGAATTGACTGATTTAAAGAAATAATTGCAATAATCTAAGCAATGAATCCAATACTCAACTAATAAAATTATTATAAAGTGATGTTTGAAGTAATTTCATCCCTACACCAATTAGGAGGGCGTCTCGAGCTAAGGCCGGATAGGGGAACCAGACGACCGTACAAAGTGAGGGAGGGAGGGAGGGAGGGAGGAAGAAGCCAAACTAATAACAACACTTTGCTAACAAAAGACACCCCCTCAAGCGAACGTGGAGAGAATATTCACATTATGAGAGAAAGGAATTCACGTTACCTCGCCATACTTCTATGCGTTGTTGTTATTAGCTTTTTCTAACATACTCTACGGTGAAATGCATGGAAACGCTAAGAGAGAGAGAGAGAGAGAGAGAGAGAGAGAGAGAGAGAGAGAGAGAGAGAGAGAGAGAGAGAGACTACTATTAGGTCGCTATATGTAAATTCAACAGAATCCCAACTGCATGAAACGATTCATAAAAATTCCGAAATTGCAATGCTGACGACAGCAATAGATCTTTTATTATGAATTATTGGGCTCACTGAAAGCCATTTCAAAATTAATTTAATTTGTAAGCATTTATTTTATAACAAACTTCACACAAAACGCTTCCCAATCCAATAGCAAAGCTGAAATTAGAATTTTGCCTACCATTCTGTCATTCAACACTCGTCCTAGTGGGTAAATCTAAACAAAAATTGCCTTCTGAGTTAGCAAATCAAACATGGAAATGTTTCCGTCATATTACTAATTCAATACCAACGTGACGGACCTGACGAACTCGTGAATAAGCTAAAAAGAGGTTCCAGTTTTCTTTCAAAGTATTCAAGTACACAAGATATAGGAATATTGCATAAGGAAAGATATAAGCATCATAATGAAACGTACCATAAAAAACCGAGCCGTTCATATCACCGTCAGTCGACATATAATAAAGGCAACCAACAATATTTCAAAACCCATATTTCTCAAGTGCTTCCCATTGCACCAAATGTAGAGAACAAAATTGAACTGGTCTTGAAAACAAAAATCTCTGAGCAAGTTTAGACATGATAAACTTCAAAATGCTAGCCAAGGAAAGAACATTAATCTAATTATCCCTTTTTGTTGTGTAGCGGCCACCGTCTGAAAACTGCCAAGGTTTTTTAGCTGCAAGTGATCACTTAAATAAAAATGATTTACTTTTACGTCTCCAGAAGCGGGAATTCTCGGGTTTGTGAAACGAGTTACCTTTCCTAATCTCCTTACGAGAGAAAGCAACCAGGATCCTACAAACGGTATTTTTGGAGAACTGCAGGAGATTTTGGGGTGTAATGCGGCTTATGCTCCAGCGATGCGGTCACTTTCAAAGATACCCTAATGCGAGAAACTGTGAATTTACTTGCACGGTGGGGTGGGGGGGGATACTTCCAGTGCTTTTCAATACATTTACAAATATATACATGATCTATAACTGCAAAGTATAATTTTATAAATAAAAAAAAGGGCATACCACACAGTCTTCTAATCTTTGGGAAAAAGTTAAGATCATGTAAATATTTCATATATTCGAACCAAATGTCAAAACACTACCATCTTCACGAGAGACTAATTTACAGAATGTCGTTGCCATACATGTATGTATAAGGCCAATGTTTAACTTTACACACACACACACACACACACACACACACACACACACACACACATATATATATATATATATATATATATATGTGTGTGTGTGTGTGTGTGTGTGTGTGTGTGTGTGTGTGTGTAAAGTTAAACATTGGCCTATACATACATGTATGGCAACGACATTCTGTAAATTAGTCTCTCGTGAAGATGGTAGTGTTTTGACATTTGGTTCGAATATATGAAATATTTACATGATCTTAACTTTTACCCAAAGATTAGAAGACTGTGTGGTATGCCCTTTTTTTTATTTATAAAATTATACTTTGCAGTTATAGATCATGTATATATTTGTAAATGTATTGAAAAGCACTGGAAGTACCCCACACACACACACACACACACACACACACACACACACACACATATATATATATATATATATATGTGTGTGTGTGTGTGTGTGTGTGTGTGTGTGTGTGTGTGTGTGAGGTGAAAATAAAATTGCCAATGAAAATATAATTTACAAGTTACCTTTTTTGTAGATTTTAGAAATTAATGGACACAGGAGAGGTAAGCATTAATCATGTTTGATCCGTGGTTGAATTGAACTAATAATGAAAAATTAATTTTATTATCAGTCTTCCCCCTTCAGAGTACATCTAGACATGTCACGGTCGGTAGCGGTCCTACCGATGATGCCTCTGGTTTCTAAGCACATATCTTAACAATCATATTTCAACTTAATTATATATTATCTTCTTCGATCATTCCTGTTGATATTACTAAAAATATTATAGAACACCAACACTTAATAATGTGTGTCTGTGTGTAAATATGATAAAAATATTTCGTACGTGTAATCCAAAACACTGGCGTAAGTAATCTTGATGAAAACAGTACAGCTGTGTGGTAGACACACGATAAACTATTCACTCTAAGGCTACAGATCTTACAGAGAACCAAAAAACCAAGGGCGAATAGAAGGGATCACACATGGATAAAGTGGGGTCCAGCCCTTCAGTCAGAATAAGCAACAGAAAAGACTTTTAGATAAATTCTTAGAAACCAGAGGATCAGAATTTTGCATGGTCTTTCGGGGATAGTTTGCATGATATTGTAATTTTGACTTTAAATTTCTCAATATTAGTTGTTTTTGTACATAAACCTCAGTACTTTACAATCTCTGCCTGTGCAGGTTCAATTGTAGGTGATATAAAAAAATATCAATAGCACGACTATAAAAGTTCTTACAATACAAATTTCTTAAACTCAATGTAAACAGTTCTGTGGCTGATATAACTTGCTTAAAATTACTTATAAACTTAATAATTACATTTGATGTAAAGAGATGTGGACATAACGTGTAACCATAAATCGATATATTACCCAGATGCCAGCATATTAGGGTATAAGTATACGGATAGACAAACAACTTAAAAAATCTCGGAATATTTTTCGTATATAATTGAAATTCCTAATTTTTTTACCAACGAAAAACAATAATAATAACAATAGTATGAGAATGCACAAAGACAGGCAAAGTTTAATTAAAAACATTTCACTGCAGAGGGCCTTCAGGAATAGTGTAAAATATAAAATAGTCGTGTTGGGCGCTAAAACAATACAGAGCTAGTGATCCAAATCTTAAATGGATCAATGAATGTTTTTCCATGACGAAATTATCGAAACAATGAATGGTGAGAATAGTACAATAGCTATCATCATCCAATCAACTTGGGACTCCTTTAGGAATAACACTGATAACATATTAAGAAATACTATAAACAACTGATCCAAATAATTATCCATGCTTTAAGGCCGTTTCACACCGGTTGCGATGCTAAGCGCTCTACGCCATGCTACGAAGCCATGTGTGTGTTCACACCGAAAGCTATGAATGCCTATGAGTCGCGTTCCCATTACCCCCTTTTTTTTTTTACTGTTTCTGTTTTTCAATAGCCTATTTTTTTAGGCAATAGTTAGAAGAGGAAAGAATTCTCCTTTGCATTTTAGTCGCTCTTTTTTAGAGCGTGCATGTAAGTTAGAGTTATGAACTTGACATACATGAACAGAGCTGTAACGAACTCCAGACAAAGCACTAACAAATACCACTACCACACGTCGCTGTTGGTGATGAGGTGTTTCCACTGAAACGCTACTTGCTGCGACTATTTCCGAGAACCTTTCACAACGAATATTCAATTACAGGCTCTCTTGGGCTAGAAGAGTGGCTGTGATACCCAAAAATCGCGCGCACTGCAATCCTGGAAGCTATGCATAGCTTTGTACCCGGTGTGAATGGCCTCGCTTCAAACAATGCCAGCAATTAAAAGCCACGTGCCGCAGCATGACTGCCATAGCGTGGCGCTTAGAGCATCGCATCCGGTGTGAAACGGTCTTTAGAGAGAGAGAGAGAGAGAGAGAGAGAGAGAGAGTTGAATGATGAAAACAAAGTCTGAAAATTACGAGCTGATTTATAAAAACAGTCAGATGTCTGAAAAATTACAAGGTTCATCTGAGTAAGCAAGAGGGAAAATCTGCAAAACAAAGTTTAAGAGGACTGAGAACTCGTGCAAAACCAGCGAAAATTCTGCACACGAAGGATAAAGATTGAAAGAGCTTCATGAATTTTAGAAACCCAAATAAAATTCGAAAAACAAGGTAAACTTCGCAAAAACAACTTGAAGTTTACCAACGTTGGATACGGACAAACTTTGCCAAAGAAAGTCACCCAAAGAGAAGTAGTGAGTTTCATACCACTCACTTCAATAACAGCACTTTAATCACAAACTCAACTACTGTTGCTTTTGTTAGCAGAACAAAAATATTCCTCCCGTGAACATTAAAGTTTGCAAACAAACTAACAAGGTTGAACAAATTAGCAAAATTTTAAGGGTATCATTTTTGTTTTGAAGAATATGATGCTCAAAGAGTCAAGGATATTTATTGTTTAATAAAAAAAAAGGCTAATCAGACCAATGTGGTAATATATTCTATACTCCCAAATCTATCCAAAATAAGTGAATCAATATCATCGTTTAATAAACGAAACAAAAGATTTGCAGTACGGAAAAACCAAGAAACGGACAAAGAAACATTAACATCGAATCACGATATGAGCGCAGCGAGACGACAGATTTGACACGAATACTACTAAGGTGGAAAAAGGAAGCATCACAGATGTTTCGTTGTTGTATATATATTAGAGACGAATAAGGCAGATATTTGAGACTTGGATTACTAGGGAAATTCCACATCTTATTTGATATTGCTTTTAACCAACACAAAAACTCAAACACTTCCAGGAATGTGGTGCTACTGAAATGACCAAGCAACACTGTGATAATTAGCAAATCTATAATGAAACAGAGCAATGACGAGAGAGAGAGAGAGAGAGAGAAGCTCACTTATACTAGTATATTGGGGTTTAGATCGGTGTCGGTGACTGATAGTTGCTCGGGGCTTTTTACCTTCAATTTTTAAGATACTTGAAATTTCCGAGGCAGATTCGGAACATTTTTGGAAGCTTCTGTCATTTAGCTCTCATTTCAGTAACATTCTGCTCTGTAACTTTGAACTGGGCTGAGCACTTAAGCATATCAATTTTTGTTGATTGCAGTTGTTGAGAGAGGGACTTAGTTTCATTAATTAAGAACTGCTTCTAATATGCTGAGATACAACAAATTTAAAATTATTTTCTTAAGCAGATTTCTAGCATTAGTTGGTGGATTCCAAGTGGCTATTTCCTTTATAGCTTCAACAATGCATAGCAACATTTTATTTTTAATATTATGATGGCATCATGTCTTCCTACCCATCTCGTATCACCGAGTCTCACTTGTCTAGTTTGTTCTCTAACAGCATGTTTTTTTAACAAATTCTCCTAAAACATGAAAAAAGTTAACAATCTCAGATTCATTACTTCAACCACGAATCTGGGCTACCAGACTTGACTTGGAAATTCCCAAATTCAAGGAAAGTGCAGCGCATCGAACATAAACTGCTGCAGGGATTTGCTTCCTGATGATGGCTTGACATCCCTTTAATTCTCCACTCATCACTGCACTTGGACTTTTGACAGATAATTTTTCTAAAAGGGCTTCAGCAATATCACGCCCAGTCAAGTCCCTGATCTCATAAAACCAATGAAAACCTCTCTTATTATTATATATTTTTTCGTACACTGATAGAGTTGTTCTTTTCTCCGATCGTATGTACTTTCGTCGGCAATGAGAGAAAAATCTTGGTTTTCCGATTCTATCTGACATTTCTTCGCGCGCACACACACACATATACATATGTACATGTAATTTTTTTTCACCTCGACTTAGAAGGAGGGGCACGTGTATAAGTGGTGCCCACATTCTCACCCCTCCTCCGGCTGCTACTGATGGAGCTATAAACCCGCACCAACCACAAGGAAGAAAGGTTATTGGAGGTAGGGGAAGCATAAGTAGGAAGAGAACCCATTAAACCTGAGTGGAGGAAAAATAATACACTAACTCGTGTACATCAGATGATCACTGACGTCCTTCCTCAAGTGGACCGATAAATATTGCGACGCAAAATGTGAATGACTGACATCATTCTTTTCATCCGATTCCCTGATCTACCTCCGAGTCATATCTTACTGGTCATAAGTGAAATGGTTATGGAGGCTATACTCTTTTAACATACTAAATTAATTTTACTTTCGATAATCTTTTAAAGAGTAAAGAACAATACGATAAGCAACATAACCGTCTTTTCTGACCCAGGTCAGAACACAAGAAAAGGAAAGAAAGGAAGTCGTTGGTATTAAGCTTGAAGAAAACACGCGTGCTTCTCCTATCCACAGCTAGCAACAGTCAGCCACTGAATCTTAAAATGACCAATTTTCTCAAAGTAACTTTGGAACGAAGTGGCTGGAAAGGTGTACAAATGCTGCTTTAGAAGAAGACACCGTAATTGTCCCCTTAAGGTCAACATCGTTTACCTATATAAACTAGAGTTAAGCAATTCTGGCACTCAAATGATGCCAATTTAATCTTATCAATTTACTTGGGATCAGTTTGGGATGGAGAAAGTCATCAACTTAAAGATAAAGTTCATATTTTCAAAACATGTTACTCATTCCCAGAATTCTTATTCCTTGCAGTGCATAGGTTTAGAAACTATAAAAAACAAAATAAACGTCAATCCTCTTACGCAAGTGAATGAAAAAGCCATTTGCCCATCAGTTCTGCGGTGTCAAGTTGTCGTATTGAGATGAATGACGGTTGTAGGCGGCTGCAAAGGTGGTTGTTATCAAAAGGTTTTTAGTTAAAAAGAATAATTTTGAAAGAATTTGAAATAACATTTCTATTAACTGGAATCCTACTCTACAAATATTTCCTTTGTGATTTCGAGAGCAAGAAGAAATAAGATAGAAATTCCTGCGCAGAGATGTCATAACTTCCAGACTGTTTGTTATAGGTAAAAATAGTAGAAGTCCGACACAGACCAAAAAAAAAAGAGATTGGCTGATAAGGAACATTCATTTATGAACTCAATTCCATCGATACTGGAATTAATGTCAAGAAAATCATTACCTGATTGCACCAGACTACTATTAAGAACTCAGATGCAATGCACTTCTTTATAAGTTACTTAAAGAGGTTTCTGATATGCATTTTGTCGTGAGTCCTTGTGAAGGCAACATACAAAATTTTACAATGTGAAATATGTAATATATATATATATATATATATATATATATATATATATATATATATATATATATATATATATATATATACATATATAGTTTATTGATGTATATGAAAAGGGAAGAGAATTTTTTTAAGTATTCAAGGGACCAAAAAGGACTAATATGAATTTGAAGAAATTCCGTTTTTCCGACTAAATTTTTAAATTAAGATATGAAATCATAAGAAATCTTACCCCTACATCAAACAAAATAAAAGTAAATAAATATAAAAGAAAATTTTCATTCAAACCACAAGTCTTTTCCTTTATCATACTTCATACTTCGAAAATGTTAATAACAGATTGCAAACCAGCTTTGCCTGAAAAGCCAAAAGAGAAATGTTTAAAGCCTCTCGGAAAACCACGAAACATGTGATAATGGTCGTTAGCAAATATAAAATTACTGGTACAGCCTCTGAAGAAGCGGGGGCATCAGAAAGCACTGGCGTAGCATCTGCAGAAGTACGAGCACTAGATATTACTGCTGCATCCTCCAAAGAGGCAGAAGTGTCAGAAATTATTGGTGCAGCCTCGCAAGAAGTGGGAGTACAGTTCGTATCTGATTTCCTATTTACATTACCTCTGGCAGCATTTACATTTATTCTTCCGTTGGCAGCAACACTGGAAAAGGATATTCCAGGTCTAATATACTGATTCAATACTCTTTATTTTGCCTCTCTAAACGTGATATATTCAGTTACCCTTAATGTTTGGATTTCTTTTTCCATGATGTATACATTTCATTTAAGTGAAGATGGTAGATAATTGTCTCCACAATGTATATATCTTACTTCTTTACTACATAACCCTGCTCTTGTTCACTGCATTAAACACATGTTATGGTCTTGTAGGCAGAAGCTACAATGCAAGCTTGACACACATGTCCAAATTCTTGACAATGAAAACATCTCAGTCTTGAGATATACTATTTAACTTTAAAATGTAACCAGGCTGCTTTTGTTATGTTGAGCAATTAAGTAGAGTTGAATGTAATAATTAAATTTGGAAGTGGAACTAAGGATCCATTTATCTTCATTATTTCAATTCTCATAACACCTTGACCTTTTAATTATTTACCAACTTGCCCTGAGTACGTCATCAATTGGGGTGCATATATCATTGCATTGCATTGCAAAGTTTACTTTAACTCTTCAGAGATGTGATAATACTTTTAATCTTTCACTTTCTTTAGCTAAGGCCAATTCAACTGTCAGTTTTCCTCGACCTTCAGATATCTTAGGTTCTCAGCCACAACACTTCAAAATGTACCTGTACACATTACAAATATCGTCATCTAGAATCTTCCTGATTAAAAGTCAAATATTTATCATAAGAGGTTTCAAATATTCCTGGTCCTATTTCACATAAATTTCTCCTCAATTTAACCTTGGCTCTCTGCTGGAGCATGGGGTTCCAGTGTAATTACCCTGGAAGGTTTCCTGGCCTTTTTCAAACGAAAATCGTCAGAGGAAGTTGCAGCAGTCGCCAACTTTCCTAAAGAGTTATCATCAGAGGGCCTAAGGTACTCGTATTTCTACTAGCCAGTAAGATCAAATAAAAAAACGAAAAATTAAACCAGAAAACCTTAAAAAGATATCATCAACCTTTCATGGAGTTCATTTTTCCAGAAATGGCACAACTGAGAGCAGACTCCCTAAAATCTGCCATCTACCCTACCCACAGGGGATAGCACAACACAATTAGAGTGGCTCAAGTGTTACAAGAATACAATCATCCCCACCCAAATCTCATTATGGACAAACCTGATAGAATGCTCAGAATCCTGTCCCCAGAACCAGACTCCCCTGGAAGCCACGATCCAACCCTTGAGCTATCAATCTGATGTCTCTCAGGTCTAAACATTATCGGGTAGTTGATGATCCTACCACAGCTCCCAGTGTTTAGCTTCGGATATAAACCCACTCCCAGCATGATATCTTCTATTTATCAGGTCAAATAGATTTTACCAAGAGTAGAAAGTTCCACAGTACTTAATCGAAATCTATGTATTAATATAGTATATAGGACTCTTGGACTCGGAAGCCGGGAAAAAATTCCATGCGTTCCCATGTCGAGGGGGAAAAATTACTAATAAAACTTGTGTATTGCTATCAGTAAATAAGAGATAAAACTGATATGTGGACTTGCAATTCTCTATATAATATCTATATGGATGCTTTTTTGAAAATTATTGTAACTCTCTACACAAAATTCAGGAGTAAACGTAATTAAGAAGAGATATCCTACTTAACTACATCTCTACTCCTTCCCAATGCTTCTTGTCTGAGGTCCCAACAAATACGTACTTGGTGTTGAAAATATAACAGATGCCCTCGGGAGTGTTCCCCGTTCCGGTCTGATACTCATTTGTTTCCCGGCGTCAGAAAATTAAACTGGCCACGTAGCCCTGCCAACTAATTGGTGTGCCGTAATTGGTTGGTCTTGCCTCTTCCCACCTAGGCCAATCAGCGACAGGGATGGAAGCGCCTGCTAAATTGGCCTTTCAGTTAGAAAAAGTTACTGCATTCTATGAAAAACCGAGCGTGTGAGCATTTTAACGGTCAAATTGTTTTCGTACATACACCATAGACATAAAATTGTTCCTCGTCTTTCTTTTTGTGTAGAAAATGTTACCATTTTAATATTCATTTCGCGAACTTGAAAATATAAAATATACACGGGAGTTTTCGTTCTTGAAATGGACAGTCAAGTTCATAGCGCCTGTACCCCTATCATTTTACGTCATGATATTCGAGAAACCAGAGTATTTTTAGCGAAAAACCAGTAACTTTATATCTTTCGTACTCAATGAACAATGCATTATAAGTTAAATTAACATACTGATTTGCTAAGCATTTCAAAGTTTCATGTATAATGTTTAAGGTATGCGTTTCGACAATGAAATAATTAATAACTGAAATTTTAATTAGTAAATGATGTGTGATGTGTGACTGTAATTCTTGTGCTTTCCAGTACGATAACGTTTCTTGCTATTGTGAAAATCTAAAAACAATATCGATGCATTACTATGTTAATCTTGCTGGAAAAGTTTGTAATTTATGTATTTTTGTTTTTATAGCCTTGAAAATGAGACCATAGTCTTGAAACGTTGGCAACAATAAAGCAACCCATGTATTGAGCTGTTTTGCCTTTTCACTTGCTATATATATATATATATCATATAATATATATATATATTATATATATAGATATATATATATGTATAACTGAATCACGAAAGTTAGGAACGTGATAAATCCATAAATAAAGATAAATGCCACGAAGGAAAAATAAACGAAGGAGTCTGCAAGATCTTTCGACTTAAAAGTCCTTTACTGAAGCAGATATCTGCTTCAGTAAAGGACTTTTAAGTCGAAAGATCTTGTAGACTCCTTCGTTTATTTTTCCTTCGTGGCATTTATATTTATATATATATATATATATTACATATATATATATATATATATATATATATAATATATTTATATATATCTATATATATATATATGTATAATGTTGATATATTAATATAATATATAAATATTATATATTTATATATATATATATATATATAATATATATATCTATATTTACATATATATATATATATATATATATATATATATATATATATATATAAACATAGTTATAATCATATCTCATATCCACTCTTTTTACACCACGGCAAATGAGCAAAATCACAATCGAATATTTATCTTCGAAATGCCTTTGTTCAATAAAACTTGCCTATTTTATTTTTCTCGTTCACAGGAGCCATCTTCGACAAAGATGCGACCGAAATTCAAGGCGCGTTTCTTCATGCCATGAATCAGTACAACCAAAATACGACGGCCCGGCACATCAAGCTTCATACGTATGTGGATATTATTAGCACAGCTGATGCTTTCAAGATCTCCAGGTTGAGTAAGTATGAGAATCTTGTGATATTCTTAACATATAAAAATCTGTGGAAAATAAGAACACGTGACCTAAATACATGATTTTGATATAACCATAAGATCAGAAGTGAAGATAAAAATATTGTAAAAATCTGATCAATAAAATTGCTTTTGAAAATTATGCGCCGAGTTGAAAAATCTCTTTTACCGCTCAAAATTAAATCGTCTGTTAAACAAAAAGAGAAACATAATGGATTTCCATACATGAATTTTTTGCAATCTTTCGTGTGCTTAGGCATATCAATTTTTTTCGTTCCGAGCAAGCAATCACACAGACTAGCAGCAATGCAGTAGAAACTATAAAAAAATGCATGTCATTGTAATAATTTTCGGTTTAATCTTCTCAAACAATGGTATAATTTTGGGGAAGTCAGGAGGAAGTTCAAGCAAACACAAACGCAGCCTACACTTTCATAGACTGATATGCATATTATTCAAGTGTTTCATCAGCGGACGAGACCCGAGAAACAATTACGCTTCGCTCCTGGTGTGATACACCTCATCAAAATTCATCCAAAACTTTTCGAGCGGAAGGCTGATCAAGAGGCCTCCCCATCTCAATTAAGGTAATTGGCCCGGACCTAATCATAATTACTGATCAAGATTGAAGAAAATGCTGAATATCAACACGGTGTACACAATTTGTAGATGAACACCTACTTTTTATATTCATTTGTTGATCAATTTTCATTTAACGGATAATGTTTTACGTTTAATGATACAATCGTTGAGAATTTTCATCATTGATCCAGAAATTGATGAATTACCTAAAAACAGTACCAATTATAAAACAACTAATACCAATTATAAAACAACTAATCCAACAATAAAATTGTATGAATTTTTCCTCCTTATCTATCTAGTTACAAATTATAAAAATTCCATTACACAATAACTAGAGAACAAAACTTTGATATGAACAACGTTAACCCTCGTCCTGGAAATTGCACCAAGTAATTAGAAAATTAGAAGGAATTTGGTCGCAGCCGAAGCTTCTGTGCCATTGATAATTTCCTTTGTCCTGGAATTTTTCATTAAATACTTTCGGAGAAGACAGTTCTTCCGGGTAACGTGAACGCTTTTCATTGATCACAGGGCACATGCTTTCCATACATTTTTATTTCTTTGATGATTGTTGCACGTAACCAGTTCGTTAAATGAACAAAGAAGAAAAATTCGGAGAAGTTAGATTAACAAAGTTTTGATGCACAGCTTTACATCACAATATCGAAAACCAAGGGATAAGAAAGACTTGAAAGGTAAACATGTTCAGCTTTTTACTTCTTTCTGTTTGGTGTACAAACAAAAGGATTCCTTTATGTCAACTAACGTTATATTACAAAATATTTTTGCATCATAGTCTTGCTCTCCTTTGGGCACTTGACAACGTATCTAGAGCGCAATAAATAGGTTTTTTGAAATATCCAGCCGTTCAATCTGTCGTTTGTAAGTAGCTACTTTTACACTCGTGCTTCTTAGTACATATTCTCACTTATCATGTCCATAACTAAAAATATTTACATTGTCACTGAATGTCAAAGTTTCTAGGTGGTCTTACATTATTTCACCATCCCACTATCAATGAGCATTAGAAAAAAAATTAAAACTAAAGCTATGTATCTGATTATCATCACTATAAGCTAATGCGTTATTTTCTTCATGATGCTCAATATTAATTTTTCTAGATCATTACACGAACATAAAATCTCATCACATAGAATTGTTCCTCACAAGTCTTCTACCAAGGATACTGATAATAATGTCAACTAGAAAAAATAAGGATTGCCCGTTACGCAGTCAGATTCCTGAAAATTGTATATGTGCAACGGTGATATGTACTAAAAATTCCTTACCACTCCAAATTAGTGGTAATTCCAACCTGAAATGTTAATGCTGTAATGTCAAGTAAAGCCTTATCTTTTAACAAGAAAATCACTTCTTAAATCGCTTCCTTGTGAATCTAACAGCCACTGAGCCATATGAATTAATTTAAGTGACGATTTTTTATTATCCCTAGCAGGCTGACGTACAGTATTTGCCGTTATTTTAGCCACTACTTCTGTTACCCAAATTTCGCATTAACACCAATAAAAGTCACTGCACATAACTCTTATTTAGCTCATGTGAAACACATGCAGAGTTTGGATACATAAAATTATCAGGTGAATATCCAAAGCGTTCGAGTTACTATACAATAACATTCACTTTTTAGTTATACCATTAGAGTTTTAGTCAACGTACTTTCTCATACACCTTAATCTCTCTCTCTCATACACACACACACACACACACACACACACACACACACACACACACACACAACACATATATATATATATATATATATATATATATATATATATATATATGTGTGTGTGTGTATATGCATATAAATATATATAATATATATCTGAGATGAGAGAGACGAGAGAGAGAGAGAGAGAGAGAGAGAGAGGAGAGAGAGAGAGAGAATGCGCGCGCGCGCAAGTGTTGGGTTCAAAATGTATGTGAAAGTGAGTAGAATGAATTTCTAATCGTATAATAGTCAAAACTTCGTAGTAGCTCTCGCGCACAAACACACACACACACACACACACACACACACACACACACACACATATATATATATATATATAATATATATACTTATATATATATATATATATATATACACACACATACATACATACACACACACACAATATATATATATATATATATATATAATCATCATCACTTTCTAATGACACTTTATCTTCAGTTGGGCAAAATTGGTGAATATCTACTACTGGTTTAAAAATGTCAGTGTTATCCTGAAGTTGACAAAAAGATCTAAAGACAGACTTTCTGCTTACAGCATTAGGTCTTCCCCGTAATCCCTTTTTCCATTTTCTGGAGCAACTATCCTCTCCGTATTTATTTTTGTTCACAAAACAAATGTCTTTCATACTTCCAGTTTCTCGTTTAATCTGGACTCCCATCTTTCTGCTTAAATTCTCTCCTTAATCGCTTTGTTCCGTGTTTTTTTTTTCTCTCTCTTTTTTTTATGAATACGCTCCTTCACCTGCTGATCAATCTATGACTGCGCTGTCCACATATACAGACAATGAATATTAGAATAATCAAGATGTACATCACACTAAAACAATATAAGCACCATCAAGATAAAAGTCTAACCCATTTTGTATATTTTTATTGCTGTCATATTTTCAGTTTACTGGAAATGTAGATAAACCTCTCTCTCTGTAATATTTTGGGTGATCAGGTAACTTAAAATTTGGTTGAAGAAGCCCAAATATTTTAAAGGAGTCAATCTGTTCTTATAATAAACATAATTTTTTTTCTTCTTCCTTTTATTGAAATTGTATACCGTCATCCTGCTATCTTACAAAATATTGCTAAAAAAAATATTGGGTTCTGTCTTCGTCGCATTCGCTGTTAAACAAAACAAAAAGTCAATTTGTGTGATCAATGACCCCACCCATAAGATTACTCAGCATCTCACTCTCGCTTTATTACGTGTTGTTTAAATCATCGTTCAGTTGAAATGCAAGTTCCTTTATCAGTGAAAACTACCACGACGCAACATCAATTGCATTACTTCCTTGTTTTCGTTAATGTTCATTATTCTACATTTTGCTTGACGAAGTTTGGCCTTCTTTCTCTGGTGTTTAGTCACGATTTTCCTTCTTTCACTTGTTTTCGTCACAACGAGGCTAGTGGCTATAAGGGTACCACTTCCATAGGACTTTGCAAAATAGTAAAATACAATAAAATTAGACATGAAAGAAACAAATAAGAAAAACGAAAGAATAAAGATAATCTGAATCATCATGGCATTCAAAGGCTAGAACTATTTATTATACTTTGAAGCTACTTTACGTTGGAAAGGTAAGTCAAAACTTTTGAGTGATTATTGAATATTCCATTAGTTGCAAACATTTTAACATTAGCATACGGCAAACACAATTTACCTACTGCGCACTAAGTAGCTTCATATTTAACGATGAGTCAGATATAAAAATGCTATACAAGTGTTTTCAAGGCAAAACCAAAAAGTAATGCTAGGTAATTTAGCAATATTTCTATTCTGTATAACACATAATACTAAAAAAAAAAATATGCAAATAGATTTTACGGAGGTAAACAGTAAAAATGTAAGGAGTGAAATGTTTAGACCGGAGAGACATTGAAGGAAAAATATCACAGAGCTGGGTAAGAACAAACAAAAATTTCGTCTCAATAGTTAGCTTCCCCCTCGCTCCAATCTCTCTCTTTCATATATATACATACATACATACATACATACATACTACATACTACTACATATATATATATATATATATTATATATATATATATATATATATATATATACACATACACACACACACACACACACACACATATATATATATATATATATATATATATATATACACATATATACACACACACACACACACACACATATATATATATATATATATGTGTGTGTTGTGTGTGTATGTGTATATATATATATAGATATATATATAATAATATATATATCTATATATATAATTATAATATAGATTATTATATATATAATGTACGTATGTATGTATGGATGTAGTATGTATGTATGTATATATATGAAAGATAAATAGATATATATATTTATATATATACTTGCGTTCCTCAAAAAGAGGTAAAAAGAAAAAGAAAAAGAAAAAACTCGCAGAAGCACATGACGTCGGTGATTGAATTTCACCTCCCCTGGAAGCATCACTTACGATTTTTTTTCTTTAGCTCTGAGCACCAAGTTATGCAAGGTCCCGCAAACACATTCAAAATTCAAAACGAAATTCATTTCTATATGGATCGCCTGTCCTGGTTTAACTAACTGGAAGAAAAAATGTAGTTGCAGGGGAAAGTAACGAAGTGTGCACACAAAGGCAAAGCCCCGCAAGGTGTGAAAGGAGGACGAAGAGGAGCAGTTGTAGAAAGGAAAAATTGATGAAGACGTTATCGAATGCAGTTTGAGCCTAGTACTTTTTATCAAATATCAATTGTCGAGGTCTAGTGTATAAAACTACAGGAAAATGGAGATAAAAATAGCATAAAAATATAAGAAAAAGATAAAAACAAATATATTGTGAAACAGGAAAAAGAAATGTGGCTCACGTTAAAATGTTTCAGGTTCCAAGTATTATAAGGCCTTTTTGAAGTGTCTCCCCATATAAAAAATGACGGTAAAACAGGAATGGATCGGAAAAACACTTCCAAATACCAGGGTCATTACAGTACATACCGTCCAGAGGGGCGGATCAAGGTAGCATCAATTTGCTACTATAGAAGAGGCTAACATGAGGTTAAAGCGACAGTAAATCTAAACGTGGAGTTTATTTTCCGCAGTCCATCTGTATGAAAAAAAAAAAAAAAAACGAGCAGGACGATTATATAAAAAAAAAAAATTCTCCGCAATCTAAAAACGATTTCGTATTAATTAGTAATTAATAGGAAAAGAGAAAATATCTTTAAAATATGCCTCACACTTTTAGTATGAATATATTCAAACGCGAAAGACCAAATAGCAAATTCGGACTCTACAAGAAATGGGAAAAACGTTGTTCAGAAGGAATACTTCCAAAGGCAAATTTTTCAAATAATGATTAATAAAAAAAAGAAAAAAATTAGTAGGTAATATATTCCTTGAAATGATCATACCACAAGTTTAGCCTTGTTGGCAACGACTAAGTTTGTGCTGTCTACACCCAATTGTTATTTAGTCATCAACCAACTCATAACCGTCTTAGAAAAATTTATCGAAGAGAAAGATCGTGGCCAACAGAGGAATTTCCCTCTCTCTCTCTCTCTCTCTCTCTCTCTCTCTCTCTCTCTCTCTCTCTCTCTCTCTCTGGGACACGAATGTTTCGTCTCAACTATCATCCAGTCCTTAATCAAAATGACTTTACATAATTCCGCTCATTGCAAGTGTCTGCTTTCCTCTTCGATCGGCTTCAACTCAGTCCTCACAAGTGCTAGTCTAAGTGCACCATTAATTCTGGCATATGATTAGCCTTTTTCAATATAATTATTTGCTCTTTTTGTAAAATCGATAATCAACAAGCAATATAATTCAGATTTCGATTTCCCCCCATTTTTCATATTTTCGTTGTTTGAGTAACAAGAAGGAAATACAAATTATAAGTGTCTACTATTATTTACGCTTTACATGCCACAGAAAGAAACCCATCGGAATTACGCTTATTCTATATCCCACCTACATTTAGGCAGAATCTTCTTATTCAACGATATCTGAGCTTCGAAAACTGGTTCCCAACTTCTAAGCAGGTTTTATACTTTTTAAATAATTTTCCTTATCCGTTTCTACTTCAGTAATGCCGTCAATTTAAACAAGAAACATATCAGCAAATGCGTTTCCGTGCAAATTATTCGAACAACAAAATAATAATAGTATGCAGGATCGCTAAAATCCAGGCAACAGTATTTCAAAGTAATAGGAGTATTTTTTTCTTTTCTAAAGCTCACGCCAAAAAAGCAATGCAATGAAATATCCATATATGAATGGTAAAGCGGTCGCAAAAGAAAGGTATCGTGGACATGTGAGATCTTAAAGATGACGTGGAGTAGGCCAAGGTTGTCGTCAAAGACTAATATATTGTATCAGGAACGATTAACACCCATACATAAATGACTTTACCTGCCTGTCTGTAATCCAATTACATTAAAATCAATATCAGTTCATTTAGCTTTTTGCGAAATGAATGTTCCCGTATTCCATATAATGTAACTGCAAAGAATTTAATTGAAAATATGTCATAATATTGGATCCACTGACATAATTCCCACACAAATATTAATGTACTTTTAAAATATAATCTCTAAATATTACAAATAAAAATTATAATTTCGGCTTAATCATTTGTCAGTAAATCTTAATTTTGTAATCTAACACTCGTAAACATAGACGACGTTAGTAAGAGTATTTCACAACCAAACATACATTTATTTTTGAAAATTGTTTTCATACGAATGACAAAAATATATTTTGAGACCAAACCGTTTTTATAAATACCCTTAAAAGAGGAAATACTGACTACGCGCCGATTATCCGAGAAAAAGAAGGACGTCATCTGCTAAAAGCAGGTTCATGTAAAGAGAAAAAAGGAAAAGTGGTGCCTTCAGGAAAAATACTTCTGTGCAGTATTATAAAATTTTTGAAAAAAAAATTACTATATCCAACTTTACACCACAACATAACATATGTAAGAATTTACGAACATTTTCAGCAGGATTAAGACTTTTTTTCCTTGGTATTATAATCGCACATATATATAATATATATATATATATATATATATATATATATATATATATATATATATATATTATATATATATATATATATATGCACACACACTTTACTTAAGTTCATAAATCAACGCCTCCATGACAACAGACTAATCTTGTGAAAAAAAATTGCCAAATAATTAAATATATACGTGAATATATGTGTGCGCGTGTGTGTTATTGTCCTCCCTGAGTAACAGTACGAGAGACATGGCACAGCCACCTAACAACTAGAACCAGGCTTGTCCGTCCCGGGCGGAGGCGTAGGAAGACAGCTGCGCTGAAATCCAGCTGCGCACGTAGCGCGTGCAAAAAGCTCGTTTATTCAATAATAAAAAATGAATCTAAATCATTTATAACATTTACGTAATATAAGCATACATTAAATTACAATCAGAGAATGCAGTTTTTAAACCTGCAAAGACCGCATTTTAATAACAAACATATAGAAAAAAGTACTTAAATAAACCTATGCTCATTTTTGTAAATCTTAGAACATAATAAGAATGCAATAATTCACTCTTTCATTTACGTCATTTCTTCTTTCATACAAAATATAATGAAAATACTATGAGAATATTTACTAAAATTATTTACATAAATAGCCCGAGATTTGGGGTATGCATAAGCAGATAGTGCTTATTAAAAAAAAGGACTTCATATGCAGTTCAGGGTGCCTTTTAAAAATCCAATATGTATTTGAAAAAAAGGTTTCACTGAAAAAAACAAAACAATATCTTGAAATCACGAATTATTTACAAATGGACTACTATATCTTTGTAGTCGCCTTCCAGAGGCCTTTATGTCTTACATTAATAGACAAAGCTGCTTCTTTTGCATCAAAATACACGCACACTTTGACAAGACGTAATAAAATCATACGTGAATAGTTCCTGTTTTATACACACCTATTTCTCCTCATACTCCCATAATTCTGTTTTTATTTAAAGATGTAGGTAAAAGCGAAAGCCTCAGGGAAAAACAGAAACTTCAGTCGTTACATCCAACACCTAGACACATCTAAAACCTTTCCATCCAGATAGGGGATTAAAAAACTCTACAAAACCATTCCAACAAATATCACACTCCACTAACACATCTTGCAGTTTTGTCCATCCGTACTGTAATCGTAAAAGAATTTCCGAAATATTAAGTGTTTTTAACTCTTGCTTCATGCATTTAACATTTTGATAGTTGTCGCCTACATACTTCCAGACATTTACAGTAAAGAGACGTTCCTTCTCATAAAATTGAATTTAGTCATACAAATATATCTCTGAAAATTCTTAATTCACTAATAATGCTCAATCAACTTACTTCAACACCACAATCTATTATATAGCAATAAACATTTAAGCCACATTTAACAGCCCACGCCTTCAAACAAACTATTCATTCCTTACATGTTTCTTGCTATCTGCTACCAAAAACAAACGCGCGGGATACCACAAAACACAAAACCAAGTACTTCTATCTGTCTATGTATACACAAATATATGTGTATATACACACATATATGGGTGCATACACACATAAAACAAAGATCATTTGACAATTTGGTCACAACTGCTACAAAAATTCTAAAACTTGTGATATTGTTCTTCGCGAAATACACAGCATTACATTAATATCTAGTCCTATGCGGGAGATGGTTTAGTCCGGAAAGATATGAATGCAAAGGATGATTGGGATTATGAAAATTTTGGTAAAGCATGCAAAATGGGCTAATCTAACGACGGAATAAGAAATTAAGAGATGTGAAATAAGAAAGTTAAAGGAACTTCTAAGTCTTTACTCAACAACTAAGATTTGAGTCTGCGGCCGAAAACCAAAGAAGGGAAAGATATTCAAAACCAGCCAAATTAGAATAAAAAAATTTCTCAGGTCAACTTCTCCAAATACCACGATAAACTTTCTTGATAAGCCAATTTCGCAAACAAGAGAGGGACTCGATATGAAAATAAATTGCTTGTTCTTTGATATTTGTCAGTTAGAAGATGTGGGTGAGAGAATGTGTGGTCCAATGTACCTAGAGCGTGCAAAAAAAAAAAATATACTCTGGGTTTTGTTGAACAAATCAATCCCCTTTAATTTGTGCCCTGCACAAATTTTGGCTAAACCTTTATTAAGAGAATCAGCAACCATGTTTCTACAATTAGGAGAATGGTACTGAGGCCAAAGGGGTAACATCATTTGCTTAATTCCTATTTTCAGGTTAATCCACATATCTTGCAGATATCAAGGACAACATCCTGTAGAACATCAGATATAACATAAAGTGTCGGGTGAATATCGCTGATCTGATTGTGAAAGAAATTGGTATGTAATAGCACAAGCTTCTACACAACAAATAGTGGAGAAGAGCATAGCAGAGAACTTGCTTGCGATTTTAACATCGGTTATAGTGATCACAGTAATGGTGGCAATTGTTAAAGTAATATTTATGGCTTACTTTGTGTATGCGTGTGTGTTTAGTGTGATTGCGCAGGAATATGCATGCGTGTTTATGACGACAGCATGTATGTAATCTGTAGCTTTATGTTAAATCTAATTATATCTATATAATATAGATAGATATTTATACAGGTAAACATGCTACAAATATAGTACAATTATTTGTCTCATCCAATGCTTCAGAATTTTTGTCATCCAAACATAAAATAAATTCTGGTTAGCAACTCAGTTACGCTATCACCATGGTGCCGTAGTATCTTAGCTATATAATACCATCATAATTCATTTGATGACATCAGACTTACACTAAACATATGTTTGTTATTCAAATCTACATTTCTTCCTCCTTCTAAATTCAACAAGCCTTCAGCATTGACCCAGAACTGTTTTCACTTCCAATAGCTGCCCTCCATTTGCATATATTAGTCAGAGATCCATCTATTCTTTAACATTTCTATGAGCAGTTACTCTCTTTTAAAACAATATATTCTCTTTGACATCAATTTCATCACCTTACATATATTTTTTTTATTTCTTTTTCTAAAGTACCCCCTATCTATTATCCTGAATATCTGCAATATGTATATATAGTATATACAAACAAACTTTAGTCTTCAACCACATACTTGTATTATGTGTAAAGTTAGGTAGCTGTAAGTTTCCTTCATGAATTAAAACATGTGAAAGGTAAGAAAACACAACAATGGAAATTTACGGCTTCGTGCGTCTGTGGAAAAGGAAATTAAAAAAAGGAAGTGGGCTGCTAATTTTATCACTGAATTATTTTAGCAATGAATGAAAAGATGTGGGATTAAATTAGTTACATAAAATACCTTCTTTTTTATAAGAAATTCTTCGGGGTATACAAACATACACATACATAATGATTCTTACATTCCGTTCCGACTGTCAGTGAACATGTTAAGCATGCATACTTGTACACCTGTATATATGTATGTATGTATGTATATGTATGTATATATACATATATATACATCTATGGTTATAAGACTAATTTTATTTCTTCATTGATTTAATAAAATACATGAAAGAACCTTGCAATATAACAACACTCCATAGCATTTAAATAAATTTTTTTTTTTCAGCAATTCATCTGTTATTGAATAAAATACCAAATAATCTGATGTTAGGAAATAAATATAAATAAACTCTATCAAGCTAAATCGGTAAAGCACAAAAAGGATTCTATTGGTAACGCAATTAAGTAATTCTTCATAAAACGGACGTTCCCTCTCGCTCGCTAATGGTAAATAATTTGTGTATGGGTTATTTTTAATCTTTTTTCCTGTTTCTAAATGGAAGCATATAATTCAATTGTAATTTGACGAATTTCCTTTACAATGAATGAATAACTGACATGGATGGTATAACTAAAAAACTAAAAAAATAAATCTTTCCTCTCTGAAATATTTCGAGTACTTCTCTTGGTGGTTCACTAAATGCATTAACCTCTTAATTAATTATTAGTTTTGTTCTTAACTAGTTAGCATATATGAGAACAAATTTTTTTTCCACTAAATAATTTACTTCCATATAATAGATACGAAAGGAATATACTACATTCTCTATGGATAATTATACTGCCATATTTGATTTCTTACTATCAACATCACTTCATTATTATCTTTACTATTAGTATTATCAACGCATACTTCGTAAATATGGACAAATGGAGCACCCGGTTATTGTTTCATGGCTAATTTTTCTCCCACGACACAATTCCACTTCTCAGAGGATGCAACGCTAATGGACTACCGACGGGACAACATAAACCAGGATAAAAAGGAAGATCCCTTCCCCCATTTTCACTATATTCAAGTTATTGCTCATATCAAGTTCCTTATAACTCCTTTTTCGTATCAAATAATTGAAGGCCTATCATTTTCCTGTCATTAAAGAATCAACATTACATTCAACCTCTGTCCATAACTTGGATACATTTTAATTAACTTGATAATCGATTAATACTGAAGACCTACACTCAATCAGCACGTGAAAACGAAATGAACTATACAGGCCTATCCATGTTATTCGTTCAGTCTCTATACCAACTGAAACCTCGTCCTCATATTTACAACAACATTATTTTCGTTCTAGCAAAGCAGAGTTAACCTATGGAACCTATCCTTCGCCTCCCTACGTCCACAAGGAAATTACCACCGTGAAACACTGGTTCTAAAAGATCCCAAACAAACACTTCTTCCTTAGACATTGAGAAGATGTCTCCTTGACGGGTTTCTCATTGGGGAGAGACTTAATCCGGCAACGAATCTCTCATGTCAGGAACCAACGCAGCCCATTAACAGACCCAGTATCTAGTTTGCCACGCTCTCTCTCACTCCATTAGTCTCTGCTAATCTGGCTTAGGGTCAGGTCAACACGTCGTTTAATTTCGAGGAGCTGGATGGGAATCACCGGTCGGAAGAGCGTCAAGGAATTTTGTTTCTCTTTGGGAAAAAAATATTATCAAGTATCGTGAATTTAAAAGACTTTTCCCTGGCATTTTCCCCTCTACTTATTAACCACAATAGCAAACATTTCCCATAATATAACGTTCTATTCACAACTTAGATTTCTACTATCATACTATCTAAAATCTTCTTTAAATGAATGGTTATCAGAAGGCCTATCTCACGGTTAAACATACCTTATTATATAGCCAAAACATATTTCTCTTTATTTTGCCATATACATTTAAGGACACGATGCTTGGTATGCTTCAATAATATCATTATAAGAAATAAATATTATAGCAATAATGAAGGGTACACTTCATATCTTATGAACGAGAACTGAAAAAACTAAATCAGATTCTTTCGAAATGGACACAAAAGCATTCAACGGAATTTTAATATCTAGTTTCTAAAGATCAGGTCACGGTTGCCAAAAAGCGGTCCATAGTAATGCTAAGTTACTAAAGATGAATAAAAAGCCAAAAGCTACCCGTAGAAATGTTAAATTATTAAAGGGGAATAAAAAGACCTGGTTTGAGCCTCTGGAGTCTGCTCGATGAATCAGAGCTTCTAAGACCAATAAATAATTACTATCTTTGATTTTGTGGGAGAGTTTAGGTTTTCCAACTAGAGTAAAATTTTCTCAACAACTTTTCCATGTGGAGCTTAAGAAGCTGTCTGTAAGGGTATCCCAATTAAAAATTCGAAGCCACAGGACATAGCCTACATCTTATCTATCTCATGTTCCTTGTGTATATAAGAGAAACTATTAACGTACAGTAGTGAAGATGCTGCACATAAAACAATCACATGAAATAACGACAATTTGATTTCCAAAGCCATGAGTCATCTACATAATCCGATAAGCTGCTTCATCTATGACATTCAAGACTGATAGAGATGTAACTCATAAATGTCCATCAAAATTGAATCTGGGGTTTACAATCAGTCATCATGTTTATAAAAGAATAAGGATGGTCATAATCTGAAAGAGTAACAGAGTATAAAATGTCAGAAAAATATAGTAAGATATGCATAATGGAGAGCTTGATTCATCTGACAAATTAGTCTGTCAAGTTAACTGATTTCTGTTTTCATCTATATGCTTAGAGAATGATGAAGACTTTCTTTAATACAAATTAATATAGCACTTTTTAGAGGAGAATAACTTCTGCAGAAAATACACTCGGTGCTTAATTGGTTTTCACGGGCAGAAATCGTCAACTGGAGCCGATGTGTACGCATATACACAGATCACATAACGTGCTTCCAGCTTCACAGACAGATGTTGAAAGCATTCTGATAGAAAACATCGTGAAGACAAAAAAATGGAGAGCAAAGAAATGCCGGAACTGGTAATATTCATTACGGTAATTAATAAGCGAGCTTCAAAGGTACCACAAACAGAACAGAATAAATTACGGATATTATAACACAATTACACTCATTCCACAAGCTCCTAATCACCAAACCTCCATAACTGTTTAGAAACAAATGATGTAATAGGAGTGTCATTCGTTTCTATCAAGTTTCATACTACAAAGTGGCAACTGTGCTAAATGAATACTGTGATAATAAGAAGGATAACAATTTTTTTAATTCAAGAGATCAGTTATTCCGAAAACTTAAATAAAGTTGGCGAAAATTAATTAGGATTTTGTAGATATACAGTAGGTTACTAAAAGACAATGTGTGATAGAAAATGAGAAATAAAATGTAACAGAATAAAAATAATTTACAAATGAGAAGTAACTGTAATTTGGGATTAACAATAATTTTAGTCAATAAGCAAATCATAGAATTAGCAAGTAAAACTAAACAATAATATAAGATACATAAAGCGTGTGTGATGCCAGAAATAATGATCTTGACAAACAGCGGTAAGTATAAATTGCAACAGTCGTTTGCAAAAATATATTGATATATTGCGTGCGTTCTCTTATCAGAGAATGTAGGAGGCAAGGAAAAGAAACATCACAAAAAGTAAGAATTTTTAAATATGGACATGGGAAAAGATGCACTTTTACTTCATGTTACTTGTACATGCAAAAACCTAATGAGAAAATTATGAAGATCTGGGCCTTATGAAGAGGGAATGTATTTTTTATTTATTATTGGGATAGAAAATTTACAGACAAAATTATAACAACTATCTTGAGTATGCAGTCTATTTTATATACTTGCTATCCCGTAGCTATTGATTGAAAACTCACTGAAACCTTAACAGTAAGTGTGTGTGCATATATAATTTTATATATATATATATATATATATATATATATATATATATATATATATATATATATATATATATATATATATATATATATATATATATATATATATATATATATATATATATATAGCAAACGACAGTTGCAATTTATAATTTCCACTGTTTGTCAAGATCATCATTTCTGGCATCACACACGCTTTATATGTTACTGATTTGCTTATTGACTAAAATTATTGTTAATCCCAAATTAGAGCTTAGTCATCACTTGGAAATCATATTTATTCTCTGTTACATTTTATTTCTCATTTTCTATCACACATTGTCTTTTAGTAACCTACTATATAACTACAAAATCCTAATTAATTTTCGCCGACTTTATTTAAGTTTTCGGAATAAATGATCTCTTGAATTAAAAAAAATTGTCATCCTTCTTATTACCACAGTATTCATTTAACACAGTTGCCACTTTGTAGTATGAAACTTGATAGAAACGAATGACACTCATATTACATCATTTGTTTCTAAACAGTTATGGAGGTTTGGTGATTAGGAGCTTGTGGAATGAGTGTGATTGTGTTATAATATCCGTAATTTATTCTATTCGGTTAGTGGTACCTTTGAAGCTCGCTTATTAATTACCGTAATGAATATTACCAGTTCCGGCATTTCTTTGCTCTCCATTTTTTTGTCTTCACGATGTTTTCTATCAGAATGCTTTCAACATCTGCCTGTGAAGCTGGAAGCACGTTATGTGTTCTTCCGGATCTATGTATATGCGTACACATCGGCTCCAGTTGACGATTTGTGCCCGTGGAAACCAATTAAGCACTGAGTGTATTTTCTGCAGAAGCTATTCACCTCTAAAAAGTGCTAAATTAGTTTGTATTCAAGAAAGTCTTCATCATTCCCTAAGCATATAGATGAAAACAGTTAACTTGACATTGTTTTGTGTGTGCCATCTTTACTTCTGTTCGTTAATAGTTTCCCTTATTAATATACACAAGGAACATGAGATGGATAAGATGTAGGCTATGTCCTGTGGTTTCGAATTTTTAATTGGGATACCCTTACAAACAGCTTCTTAAGCTCCACATGGAAAAGTTGAGAGAAATTTTATTTTATATATATATATATATATATATAGATATATATATATATATTATCTATATATATATTCATATATATATATATATATATCAATATATATAAGTATGAAGGCAGGTGTAATCACTCATAGAGTAAGCATACTGAAGTATGAAGACGCGTTCCGTCCTTTTTCCTTTTATTGAGCGCTGACGTTTCGTATCTGCTTGATACATTTTTCAGGCTGAAATCGAGATTACACATCAATTGCGTATCAGCAGTAAGATATATATACACATTAAATGTTTGCTAATTAACAACCCATTTGAAAGTTTAAAAAAAAACAATAAATAAAATATAAAAACAGAATAAAACACAGAACAACAATGAAAGTGCCAAGGGTCAACATGGAAAGCAAGAGACACCTACCCACAGAGGTAGAATAAGGAGGACTAACACGAAAAACTGTTAACTGGGGAGTGTACACAAAGAATCTGGACACGTAATTAATCAATATAAAGTTGGGTAGATGATGGGTGGTTGAGAGCATGTACGGTTAGATTAACCATGATTGAATCAAGAATTGATAGTGCATGTGTATGTCGGGTTCTTCTTACAACATTAAAATAACCGGCATCTATGTGTGTCTTGCAACATTTACTATGGTAGATTGTTCGGGATTCGACAGTCGACAACCGTTCTGTAGCCAATATCCAAATGAGATGAAATAAGGATTTTTAGCAGGCTCCTGGTGCAACCAATGGAAGTACAGAGATTACATCTGGGACAATTATACTTCTAAATCCCACCAGAGGCAAACAGGGGCTGATCTTATCCTTAACTTGGAAGAGTGAAACGATAGTTCATCGGAATTAGTTTGAAAACAAAGGCAGGTAAAATTGTTCACTGAATAGGCTGATACATTTTATCCTAAATTTATTATTATGTAAGAAGGGAAATCTAGCGAATATACTCAGGTTGGGGACACTATGGCCTTTTGGGGATGGATTGAATTTCAAGTAAAGTAGCTTATTAAGGGATCTATG
>NC_087212.1:52524840-52579840 GCF_015104395.2 Macrobrachium nipponense | reverse complement strand
AAAGTACACACAGAGGATCTACGGCAATATCATTTCTACAAACTGTCAGCATTTCCGACTCACCAGTAGCTGAGCTTGGCCGATTTCACTGTATAAAAACATGGAAAAAGTGCGCACCAAAGAGATCTGTAACTGGTAATATATGTTTTATGTATATTCTGATTAGAAATCGCAATGGTAAAAGCATATAAAAATGACCAGAGCAGTGTGACCGTTTCAGAGACAACTTTCTTGTGGATACAATTGTATTATAAGTATAACGTCTTGTGCGTTGGTTAAAAAAAAAGAAACCTTATAATGTAAAATTTCATGTACACAAAATTGTCACCGAATAGTCAAGATATGGGAGGTTGTTAACATAATCATTCTTAATGGTTGTCCTTGTTCCCGCATCAACTGCATCCAAAGTAAGTTAGATAAGCACTCTTAAGAGACTTAAAATATAGAGAGAACGAATATAAAGCAGTACCACCTAAGTTTCGATATTATATACATATACATCATACCATTCATTATCCCATGTATAAGTTCATGGAGGCAAACTAACTTCTCCGAAGAAATTGTCTTCTGCATCATATACCCACAACACCCTGCGCATTGTCATGATAATTTTTAGGTCTGTGGATGAAACAGAGTTTTACCTATATTTGCAAACTTACTGCACGACTGTTTCACATTAATATTTTACCCACAACTTTTTTCTTGCCTTATCCAAATTGACTTGAAAATAAAAATTCTACATTACATTTTTCAGGATGTACTAAAGAAATATTACTATAATCCTCTTATATATACAAGAGAATACATATAAAATCTTTCTTTGGAACATTTTCCACATCAAGACATGCCATACACATCCTGGCAAGCCATTCAGCCAAACAAGTAATGAAATATTTCACAAGCAACCCCATCAAATTCTGATTCCTTTTAATAATTCTGCCTCTCAATTGCACTCTTCAACAGTCACTTCCCAAAGCATTCTCAAGTTTTTGTTATTAAAGTCTTTAAATTTTGCAGCACTTAAGATCTGCTCTTCTTCTACCCTTAGCATTAATAATAATAATAATAATAATATCCTTTATTTCGGCTCAGAGCCATATACAATGAATACACAAAATACACAGTAACATACGCAATCTAGATATATGAGACAACATGATAAGAAAAATGAGTAATCGGTACTTATCCACAAAATAGCGGAGGTAGCATAAAAGATAGTAATCATAATACTGGTAATAACAGTAATAATACTGGTGAGAAAAAAAACGCATTGAGAGTTATAACAGTTAGTGCACAGATTATATAACTTAAATTTCAACTAGAGACCTAAGGTGGTTACAGTAGTCAGGTCCATAGGGCTAAATACGAAAATTGAATGTAGAGAAGAAAAAAAATTTACCTTGATAGAAATCACAGTAATAATGAAAAAATAAAATATCAGCAATAAATATAATAATGACAAATTCTCCAGATGACATCTTGCCAATACAGAGTTTAAGTCCTTTAGGGGACAAAGGCCTCATTTTCCCATCTTTCCCACAATTTAGATCTTCTTCTTGCTTCACTCCTTAGGATGCTTTGTATGAGCGAGTTGCCGCTGTTTCTCACTCGGGTTACCAGACTGGACATTGTTCGCCTTACAATGATTTTTAAATTGTCCTGGTGGTTTTCTAAGAACATCTGTGTGGCGGAGTGGTAGCGTGGAGTGTTTGTGAGGCGTCTCAGAATGTCATTGTGCACAACAGTGATACTTCTCATGGTCTCTCGGGTATAGTTCGTCCAGAGGGAACACCCATAGATACTGTAGCAGTACGAGCGGAAGAGCAGCAGTTTCACGTCTCAGTGACAGAAGGCAAACCTCCTTGCAATCATGTTGCCAGGTGCACATAGTTTACGACGCCTCTGTTCAATGTCTGCCGTATCTTTTAGGTCGTCGGTGATAATGTGACCCAAATACGGAAATTCGCGCACAAATTCCAGCCGATGGTTTCCGAGGAAATTTTGTGGTTCTGCAATATGCTTAAGCGATCTCGGGAGCAGCGACATGCACTGGGTCTTGGTTTCGTTGTAGATTATATCAAATTCCTCTGCATATTGGCGGCAAGTGTCGATGAGTCGTTGGAGGCCATGCACTGATGGGGAAATCAGAACCATATCATCGGCGTAACAGAGGTTGTTTATAGTTGTTTCAATGACAGTGCATCTGATTGGGAGTGAGTTCAGTTTGACATTCAAGGCATCTGTGTACGTATTAAACAGGTATGGAGAGAGAATGCCCCCTAGCCGAAGCCCGTTTAGGGAGCCGAAGGTGTACGATAATACGTTACCCCATTTGACACAGAATTGCTGTGTGGAGAACCAGCAATGTAAAATGCCAATTAGATATAGGGGTGTGCCCCTTTTATGCAGCTTCAGGAAGAGCTTCAGGTAGTTTACTCTGTCAAATGCTTTTCTCACATCTACAAAACATAGGAAAACAGGAGAGGCTGATGATAGGTAGTAGTTCAGCAATTCTTTCAGTATGTAGATGCAGGTGTCAGTTGAGTGGTTTGCTTTAAACCCGAACTGGTTGTCAGTGGTGTGTAGAAAGGGGAGAAGTCTCACACGAAGAACCGACTCAAGTATCTTCGATGCGATCGTTGTGATTGCAATTGGCCGGTAGTTGCCAGTGTCAAATGCATCCTTTAGCTTGTTTTTGATTAATGGTATCAAGTGAACTAAGAGTAGGGAGTCTGGAAGAAACTGGTGAATTATGCACGCATTGAATAGGGCAGCTAGCAAAATGTAAACTATCGGATGGCAGAATTTGAAAGCTTCTGCGGGAAGACCATCACAGCCGGGCGATTTATTATTAGGTATACTGTTTATGGCATCGCTGATGTTACCTGGCGTAATATGGTCTGCAAAATGAAATTGAATGTTGTCATTAAGGAGGTTATCTACATCCCCTCGGGAAGCTTGATCATTTATGCAATTCAGGATATTGTTGAAGTGATCGCCCCACATACTTGCGATAGCTTCGTCTCCGACTGCTTCCCCTACTCTCTGTGATAGCTTTTTAGTTTTTGGATTTAAGGACTGGATATCTTTCCAAAGACGAGGGTAATCACCAGATTCTAAGTTTCTAGACATTGCATCGGCTCTTAGTTGTTTTTCATTTAACCTGCAGTGCTTAAGAGCAAGTTTGAATTGCGCTCTCGCCTGCCTCATTAGTAATACAGTGTGTCCTTCCCTCTTGAATACTCAGTCCATCGACAATCTTATTTTGCCTACTATTCTTTTTTCCTAGTGGGGGCTGGCTCCACACCGTCTACTTCTGTTCCTAAAAAGTTGATATGCATTATGGCTCATATTATGGTAACCATAACCATTCAACACCCAACTCCAGCACTCGTGACAAAAAAGTAATCAAATGCTATTGAGCAATAGCTCTTTCTTTTGAAGTTCACACAGAACCAAACAGGCCAAGAACGGTTCCTTCAATCATGGCCACGAGACTTTGAAGTATTACAAGTGTACTTATTATGCTATTGGCGTTAGGCATTCCCCCGAAATTGCCTTTTTCTTGTATGACGTTTTACTACCTTGGACGCAACATATTTATAAAGGCATAATAATTACTCGCCTTTTAAGCCTGTCTATGTTTTCATCTCTTTCTGATTTGTATACAAACCTCCATTTTTCTAATTTTATAATGAGCCTTATATTTACCATATACAGCAGATGGAGAATCTAAAAAGTCTTTGAATTCCTAACTGTCAAGGCTATTTCCAATATTTAAAGTTACATCTGATATTTAAAATAAGTAGAAAATATTCTATCACGTACTTTATTCAAACTAAGATCATCTTTACCATCTTCTACCCACCATCTTCAAAAAGAAAACTGCCTTTAACAACACTTAAGTTTAAGCACTTTACATCTTGGATCAAAAAGAACCATCAAGACTCATTAAGATATTCATGGGCTTAATAGGGGTGTAATGAGAACGAGCGATGAACAAATCTCCATTCATTAAAGAAAGCCTAAAGGGCCAATCTTGGGGTTATTACCACATCGTTGAATCTTTTGGAAGATTATAATGTTGGCCACCGAGGAGTTTCAAAGATCCACCTAACGAACACGGCAGTACTTATGCAAATTAGTACCTGCAAAAATTTATCCCACAATAATAATTTTGTTTCCCAAATTTCTTTATCCAAAACGTCAATAAACACGCATAAAAATGAATTATCTTAATGTACCAGAAACAGAGTTATAGCGAATAAAACACTAAAACAAATTTGCATAAAAATTACCAAATGAATTTCTTAAATAGAATAAATGGTTCAGTTCCATACTGAGAAGGAATAATCTTTTGTCAGAAGCTGTACTACGTGGATATTTTAGCTTTAACCTAGAACAATACATAATAATAACTCACAGGACGCAGCTATTCTACATCTGTTCCAAAGGCATGGGCACGCCTTTGAATGTATCGATAGTGGTCCATTGGACTCATGTTTGAAATGTCGATAGAGCATTTTTCTTCCCCTTTGTGGTTCTGAATCGCCTTATTCGTCATATAAACGACCATGGATCCTATCCTAAGGAGAGAGATTGGGACCAGATATGCTCTCTCTCTCTCTCTCTCTCTCTCTCTCTCTCTCTCTCTCTCTCTCGTTAAGATTCTTTGGAAAGAAAAAGAAAACTATTCTTCCAGTTAGCCTGCAGACTTTGGACTGACTACATGCTATTGATTGCAATGCACATCCTCATAAAAAACATACTTTTTATTACCTTTCACCGAATGCTCCAATAAAAACCTAATTATTCACTGTTATTTACCATCTACCTCTTTGCAAATATCTTACCAGGTCGCAATTAGCATATTATAACTGATCTCTACCTATAGAGAAAATTATAATCTTCGTTCCATGTCTCGAATCGTATCATGAAAATTATTCGAAAACAATTAATCGAAAACAATTATTCGAAAACATTTATTCGAAAAACAGCTATTCGAATGGAAAGTTGTTCGAAAGAAAGTTATTCGAAAGGACAATTATACGAAATGATAAGTATTCGAAATGTTGTTTGAACCTTACTCTAATAAGCAATTGTTCAAATATGCAAATAACTGTTTGAATGTTTGTTTGAACGTTATCCGATTTTCTTAGTTCAAATGTTTGTTTGAACGTTATCCGATTTTCTTAGTGGTAATAACGTCGTGAAGGACATCAAGCACTAAGGACTTCATTTCTTCCGAATACTGCAGCCCTTCAGTGATGGCGGAATACATTTCAAGTGAAAAAAGCAAGCCTATGCTTAAAATCGATGGTTTCCTATTCGTGAAAGACAAGCAATTTGGTAACAAGATATATTGGAAGTGCAATAAGTTCGCATCGTATTGCAAAAGCCGAACAATTACCAATGATGGTGAAGTGATTAAAGTTCCTCGTGAACATAACCATTCCGGTGATGCTGTCAATACAGTTTTATGAACAAAGTGAAAAGTGATGCGAAAGAAAGCCGTGATTCTCCTCAGTATGTCATTTCTGCAGCTGCATCGCAATTAAGTGAAAGTGCCGCGCAAGCTTTACCACAAATAAGCTCTATAAAAAGAACTATTCACAACGTAAGACAAAAAGAAAGAGCAGGCTTAGCTAATCCAGTTCATAGACGGGAAATTGTTTTAACAACTGACCAAACTAAAACTCATAAAGGGGAGCAGTTTTTGCTATATGATTCCGGTCATTACGATGATAGAATGCTTATATTTGCAACTCAGAATAATTTGAGTCTACTTGAGAAGAGTGCAAATTTACAAGTGGACGGAACATTTAAAACTGTACCTCAGTTATTTGAACAATTATATACTGTACATGCTGTGAAGAATAATTACACCATTCCTGTGGTCTACGCCTTACTTCCAGATAAAAGGGCTGAAACTTATAGAAGAATATTTGCTCAAATTAAGTCTATGGTTCCAAATTTACAAGTTTCAACCATAACTTCAGACTTTGAACTTGCAGCTATAACTGCCGTTAAAGAAGAATTCAGCACAGCTTCTCATTAAGGATGCCTTTTCCACTTAGGCCAGTGCTTGTATCGAAAGATATGTGATTGTGGTCTGAAAGTGAGATACGATACAGATTCCGAATTTGCTTTAAAAATTCGAATGCTGTTAGCCCTAGCCTTTGTCCCCGTTGACAAAGTTACTGAATCATTTGAAGCTTTACTAGATTCAGATATATATCCTCAAGATGTAAATCCTATTTTAGATTATTTTGAAGATTCATGGATTGGTCGTCCTTCAAGACGTCATCGACGTAGTCCTATATTTGAAATAAGTATGTGGTCTTGTTTTGAGAGAGTCAATACTGATTAGCCTAGGACTAACAACGCACTTGAAGGATGGCACAGAGCTTTTTTACAGCAAATGTCATCTCATCATCCAACAATATGGAAGTTCCTAGATGCTTTAAAAAGAGAGCAGGGTTTACAAGAAATTCACATTGCAAAAGTAAGAGCAGGAAGCACAAATATGAAGAGTTCCAAGAAATATCGTGACTTGAATGAAAGGATAAAAAAGTTAGTGGCAACCTTTGAAGAGTACTCAGTATTAGAGTATTTGCGCGCTGTAGCGCATAACTTGCATTTATAAGTACATCTGTTTTATCATGAATCTATTTTAATAGTTTTAGTAATAACATTCATACTTAAAAGATTTCATCCTTTTTGGTATTTTTACACATTTGTTTAAATAAAGAATTTTACATTTCGTATATTATTGTCCTTTCGAATAACTTTCTTTCGAACAATTTTCCATTTGAATAACTGTTTTCGAATAATTGTTTTCGATTCATTGTTTTTGAACAATGTTCACATAATCTCTCGAATATAACAAAGCGAAGAAAAGGAAGATTGTGATGTCCTGAAATTCTACAGGAAAAGTGTATGGCAAGTATAAAATGATTCTGCATGCAAAGGTTACCAAATATCTACCCTTATAAGAAGTATCGTTCCATTAATCATATACAATTAATTTTTTTCTGTGAATGGAACATCTGAAAAATATTAAAACTAACATGAAGTACCAGAATGAGCTTAGCTTAACTGTAGGCAAATCTATATTTTGTCTAAATTCTGTTCTAAAATGGAACTGCAATTGCCAATTGCACAATTTATCCTTAACGTTTTATGCCCAAGAGTAATAATAAAAATTTAATGCATATATTCGTTGCAGTTCTTTAAATAATCTATACACGAACATTGGAAAAATCTAAAGAAGGTACTGGTTCTAACAAAACTACATTCTCACTAATGAATTTTTAAGCGTAATCTTTATATTTTTTTACCGATAATATACACAAAAACATTATAATGTTTCAAAGGCCATTGATCAAAATTTTCAACAATTATGTTTTTCATTTTGTACGTCTTTCAACAGGTATAGCTCTAAAAATGATCAGTACTAGAAAAATATTTGCTGCCTTACCAGCCACCTTTTTATACTTTGTTTAATGAAAATATAATGTGAAGTTCAAATTCGTGTAACCAATGCAATCCAATGATTCGTAAATTAATGTTTCTAGCATTGCTGAATGGAAAGAGATTTTCCACGAAACAAAAGACTGGAACAGCACAAATGAAACATGACAAAAGGAAAAGGAAAACGAAGGAGAGAGAGAGAGAGAAAGAGAGAGAGAGAGAGAGAGAGAGATAGAGAGAGAGAGAGAGAGAGAGAGAGAGAGAGAGAGAGAGAGAGAACTTTATTTTACTATTCTGAAAAAATAAAATAAATTTAAACCTAATAACATATCAGCAGCTTTCGCAAATACCATTTTATATAAGTTTCCAGATAATATCGTTTTACAATGAAACATTTTAAGGTTGTTTAATAGTAATTATAATCATAAAGCATTAAATTTACAATTAAAAGCGTTATAATTAATCATACTAATACACAAAAGCTTACGAGTTAGACCAACATACCAAATTATTTATTAAACACAAGTTAACATTGCATGCACGGGATCAATAAAGATATTTTCTATACAATATTTAAAATAAATTACGACTACTACGAAGAAAATATGCTGTGACAGAATCTCAACTAGTGGCAGTATCACTGTAAGGCCTAAAAATATATATACGAATGCCACTGAAACCTACAAAGCCTTTTCCGTGTGGCTTGTAAGGTTATTTATAAGGTTACACCTCCTGTCACTGAGCAAATTCAAGTAACACAAGACAAATCCTCGCCAATCTCCTCCGAAGCTCAATCTATTGCCCGCAATTTAAAGTGAATATGTTGGCAGAAGTTCACATCCACAACTCTGCACCCAAGCACACAAACCAGGACGAAGGTCTTCTCTCTCATTATTTTTCACTAGTATCGTCACTATAACTGAATTATTTTCGCAATTATTGTGAACAGCCAAACTCACTATTAATATATATTACAAAGAAGGTATGGAAACTTCCAGAACAAGCAAAATATACTCTGATAAGTAAATAAAGTAAATTTTTGGATTTCAAGTAAAAGCATCAGTTCAATGTTGGAACCACATTTTTCGAGGAAAATTCCTTTCTAAGTAAAGGATACAACTTTTTCCTTTAGGGGGGAATGGCATAAAAAGAGTACAGTCTTCTGATTTCTTGGCAAGACTAAGAAGGATGAAGTTGCCGGGTAAGACCCCTCGTAACCAAACTTTACTCTTGAGAGGACTGGTGGGCGGTTGGGCAGAAGCATTCCACGGATCTGTTAAACAATAGCTGATCGCTGAACAACTCACCTACGGCGACCATAGAAAACATAGTGATTAATGTTAACACAATTCTACAATTTCATCCATCCATAAAGTCTTCCTGACATTAATCATATACTTTGTTAAGGTCTCTTTGTAGAGCGTTCCTATCTTCATCACAAGTAATTTCTCTACTTATTCTTGTGTCATCTGCGAAACTACTCACTACCGAATCCTTCACATTATTGTCTATGTCTTCAATCATAATAACAAACAGTATTGCAGCTAACACCGTACCTTGCGGCACACCGGATATTACCTTGACTTCATCCGATTTCTCGTCGTTTGCAATAACTATCTGTTTTTCTGTTGTGTAAAAATTCTTTTAACCATCTTCCTACTTTATCCACGATATTGTGTTTTCTAATTTTCTTCGCTAATATATTATGGTCTACTTTATCAAAAGCTTTTGCAAAGTCTAAATAAACCACATCTGTTTCATTTCCGCTTTTCATATTTTTGAATATGTTCTCACGGTGGACTAACAGTTGGGTTTGTGTACTTTTTCCGGGTACGAAACCATGGTTGTCCTTTATTAAACAAATTATTTTTTTTATTTTTAAATAAATGTTTCATAATATTTTTCTTCATTACCCTTTCATACACTTTCATAATATGTGATGTTAGACTCACAGGCCTATAATTACTTGCCTCTAGTCTTGATCCACTTTTGAAAGTAGGGGTAATATATGCTAATTGTGCTCCTCATAAATCTTGCCTGTATCTACACTTTGTCTTAATAATATTGCAAGTGGCTTTGCGATAGAATGAACTACTTTCTTTAACAAAATAGCAGGAATTCCATCAGGCCCTGCAGCAGCTCCATTTTTAATTTCATTAATAGCCTGCACAATATCAGCTTCATTAATATCTATGTCAGCTAAATATTCACTATTTTCATCCCTTACTTCTATATCATTATCTTCATTATCTATTCTAGGGGTGAATTCTCTCTTATATCGTTCTGCCAGTATGTTGCAAAATTTCCTTTTTTTCATTCGTTAATCTCCCTTCAATTCTCAGAGGGCCTATTTCTATTCTTCTTTTATTCATCTTCTTCGCATATGAGTATAATAGCTTGGGGTTTTTGCTTGATATTTAATAGGGTTTTTTTCTTCCAAGTCCCGTTTTTTCATTTTCTTTTGATTGTATAATCTTTTGTTCTGCATTTTCTATCTACTTTTTAGTTCTATAACTTTCCATGCATTTTTTTTTTTTTGCAAGACCTTTTTTCCACTTTCTGATTTTCTGGAACAAGATCCTTCTGTCTCTTGGTATGCATGAATGATGTTTACTTTCTTCTTCGGTATATATTTTTCCACTATTTTCTCCAATATTTTATATAATATCTCCGTATTTACCCTTATGTCATCACTTACGAAAATGTTATCCCAATCTTTGTTTAATTCTTCATTAATTTCTGACCATTTTATATTTTTTACTGTAGAAGTTGTATTTTCCATATCCTTCCCACTTTTTCATTTCTTGCTTATCTCTATTTTCACTTGCTTTGAATGAACTGTTAATTCTATGACATTATGGTCTGAAATATTTGCATTATAAACTATTATTTCTTTAACATAATTCATCTCGTTCACAAATATCTAGGTCTAAAGTATTTTCCTTTCTTGTTGGCAGGTGATTTATTTGTTGAATGTTGTATTCTAGTAGCATATCTAATAGCTTTTCAAATTGCCTCTTATCTTCTGCACTACTATTACTCTCTTTTTATATGTATAAGTACAACCACAATCTCCTATTCGTTCTTTCCATTCTACGAAAGGAAAGTTGAAGTCACCAGATAGGAGAATAGTCCATCCTTGTGATTTCTACATATATCATCCAATTTTTCAATTATTAAGTCAAACTCTTTAGTATTAGGAGGTCTATATATTACTATGTTCATCAATTTTTCAGATTCAAATTCTACCGCTATTAGTTCACATTCTGAGTTACTATATTTCTCATATATTTTTCCTTGTTTTTTGTCCTTTCCCATATATTGCGGTTCCCCCTTGATTCCTATTTTTTCTATCTGATCTATAAGTTTGGAACCCTTTTATTTGATCATCATTCCCAGTCTCTTGGGAATACCAGGTTTTCACTTATATTCATTATATCTATTTTCTTTTCATTTTTGGGTTAGTTCTAAGTACTCTATTTTTCTTTTTGAGTTACTCGTAACTAAACCCTGCGCATTCATCACTATGATGGTTTGCGTGTTTTCTCCTTCATTTAATACTGGTAGTAATAAGGATTTTCCCATGTCTCTTTCCTGTTCTGGTATGTTGTTCTTTTTTTCATTTCCAGAAATTCTGACATTAAAAAATCCAACTTTTCCATAAATATTTGATCTTCCTTCATCATAATTATTCATTTTGTGTCTGAATCTGCAATTTTCCTCGTTTCTGCAAATATCCTCTTGCATAATAAATACAGTTATTATCTCTTGAGTAGAATTTCGGAGCTGATGCTTTGAAATTTTTTGCTGACACCTCTGCATATCTCATTGGTGGTTTGCTTTTCTCTTTTACCTGATATTCTTGATTTCTCTCTTTATTTGTTTCTTTCTTATTTTGGATTTTATTACTTGGTTGGTTATTTATTTGATTATGATTCATGGCTACAGGGTGCATATATTTGCATTTTTTGTCGAACTTACATCCTTTTCTTCTTTTATAGGTTTTTACATATTTTTGGATGCAGATCTCTGCAATCATCCCCATATCCATCTAAGTATGCAATTTACCATATATTTCATAGTTTTTGACATATCTTAGGATGTTTGTAGTAACATCTTTCTCCAAATCTGCAATTCCCTCTTTTCAAAAGGTTGCAGATTTTGTCTTTCTTGTCTATTTTTTCCTCTTTCCCGTCATTGTATAGATCTGGGTAGAGCCTCTTCGGGATTTGCTTTTCTGTTGTCATATCGTAATTTATTTCTTCGTAGGTATGCTGCTTTATTGCCTCATATGTAGTATCAATGAGTATCTCTGCATCCATACTTTTATCTGTTCTTTGTTTTCCCTTATTTTTTTTCTGTCATTTCATTTTTGTTTACTTCTCTTCCGTTTTCCTCTTCTTCTTTTTCTTCTTCTTCTTCCTCTTCCTCTTCTTCTTCATCCTCAACTATTTGTACATTCAATCTTGATTTAATAACATTGTCTATCCATGATAGACATGTTGAACAAAAAATTCTTGTATCTTTTCTCAAATCTTGTATTACCTCAGCACACTGTGGATGGGTCGGAATGTTGCATGCAGCACATTTTCTGATTAGGTTTTGTGGATTGACTATGCTATACCAAACCTTACACATTTGCATGCTTTTGGCATTCTTTTTTTCCTAATGCATCAATTAGGCTATTACAAGATTCACCTTATTCATTTTCTTTGTCGAATATGTTGGTTTATGTATATTTTCTTATGAGTCTCTTGACCACTTGGATTTTATTTGGAACTTCTTCAATTATTTTCAAGATGTTTTTCATTAGATTTGTTCCAGTTTGAAGGATTATATCCTTCTAATATATCTATGAATGCTTTTGTATCTTTTTGGTTAGGACTGTTGCTGATTTCATAGATGAGAAATGCCAGTTCCCTTCCTGCTACCTCATCGTATTGCGAATCTGCTAGACACGCCAAATTACGCCACCTCTTCCCGCAGTTGGAACTTACTGCCATCTTGTTCTGATTTATAGTATTACACTTGATAAACTAACTTAGAAGACGCTTTATCCTACTATTTCACACTAATCTTATCACCGATAGTTTCACGAACACTTCTAGATATTTCTCAAATTCTAGTCGTATGTTAAACTTGTGATATCTGTTGATTAATCTGACTTCACGCGGGTACGACTCACCAAGCAAGATGGCTACTTACGAGGCAATGGTTGATGGAAAGTGTCACGTCAACGATAACGGTACATTTATATGAGTAACAGTATTGAAATAGCATTTTAGTTTAATAATAATATGACATAAGGGAGTTAACGAACCGAATACAGTCAGACGATCCGTACCGAGCAAGCACTTCCGCTTTTATTCGCACATCTTCGGGGCACAAAATTGACCCCGAAATAAAAGCGAAAGCGATTGGTGCTCATCTACTGCCCGCAACTTTTGTCAAGGCTGAACATTGGCAATTATGGACATATTATCTAGCCTAATTTAAAGTGAGTGTCCTACTAGGGATGCGTAGGATATTTTAAAGATCCCGCATGGTTTTACGCGTTAATATTCGTCCCTCGTCACAAATTTACATCCCCGTCTCCTCCAAAATTTATTCAATTGCTACCAGTTAGGACTTCCACTTATGGGCAACTTTTTCTATAACCAAGTTTAAAACTAGAAATCCTATAATTTCGCTGCTCTAAAAACTACAATAAAGATATCAAAAAAAATTTGCAGGCACTGCAACAAACTAATACCTTAATACCACTACACATAACATTTACCTACTTACGGGCTCATGGGAACCCAGTGTTGTACATAAAGCTGTGACAATAGGTGATTCAAAGATTAAGTGTATGATCAAAAGCTCATAACTGCAAAAGTGTCACTTTCTGTTACAACAGACATAAATAAAAATGTAATCCGAATTTAATGGATAGATACAAACAATATATATATATATATATATATATATATATATATATATATATATATATATATATATATATATATATATATATATAGGAGCTTCAGAAGGTGTCGATGATACAACGATTAAAAGGAATCAGGTTTATTTACAACGAAACGTTTCGCACATAAAACTTCTGTGCATCATCAGTCTGTAAAAGAGCAAAGAGACACATAATAACATTCAATGATAAAAAAAGGAACTCACAAATATTAAAATGGTCTTAAAAACAATTAAAAATCAAAGTAAAAACAAACAAAGGTAAGAGATAGAGAACAACCCCAAACACCAAATGTCCATAATGTAGAGAGAAGATGGAATGACTAAAAAACCAGTTGACGAAGACGACGTCAACTATGCCAGGTATAGAGTTGCTGAGGAGGTATTGCTATTGAGTGAAGGAACAAGTTTCTTAATGTATAACGACTCGAGGGTAGTTAGGTGGTCAGGATTTTTGACATAATCTATTATTTTGAATTGTTCTTTTTGGATTTCAATTTTGCAATTAGAAGCATGGTTCCTGATATTGGAAAATTCAGGCTGTTTTATTTTCTGACCAGTACGGAAGCTGAAACCCAAATGGCTACAATATCTGACCCTCAGCAGCCTCCGAGTCGATCCAACGTAAGAGCCCGGACATCCAGGGCAAATAAATTAAATTTATATATGACGTTGGATCTCATGAAGGGCTGAAGGCGGTCTTTAAAGTTAAAGAAGGAGCCTATTGTACAGGGATTATTTGTTATAAGTTTGACTCTGAGACAAGGAATCTCTTGTTCAATAATTCGTGCGAATTTTTGGCTGGACTTCTCTCTGAATACAGCAATAGCGAGTTTACTTTGAAAAATGGGCTTGAATTTCAACAAATAATTACTAGACAAGATGGGGACTATTATATGGTAAGTTTTGATGTGGAATCTCTCTTCACAAACGTTCCACTTAATGAGACGATTAATATTATACTGAACAAGATTTTTATTAATGATGACACAATCTTTCATGGTTTTAACCGAACTATTTTTTAAACAATTACTCGATCTTGCTGTGCAAGACTCGATGTTCATATTTAATAAGCGACTCTATTCGCAGGTCGATGGAGTTGCCATGGGATCTCCTCTAGGCCCAATTTTTGCCATTTTTTTTATGTCTGACTTAGAATCGAAATTTTTAAACCAGTGTGATCTCAACTTCAAACCTTCACTTTACCGTAGATACGTTGATGATACCTTTGCATTATTTCAACACCCTTGGCAATGTTCTTTGTTTTTAGATTTCATTAACAATATTCATCCAAATATTAATTTTACAATGGAAGTCGAAAATGAGGGAATTTTACCTTACCTGGATTTGAAAATAACAAGAACCAATTCTGAATTTGCCACGTCCGTTTACAGAAAACGTACCTTTACAGGACTAACTAATAATTTTTATAGCTCATGTCAACGATCTTTTAAACTTAATACCATTCACACATTAGTCAATAGAGCTTGAAATATTTCCTATCTTCTTGGAAGATTTTTCATGATGATTCAGTTTTTTATTAAGCTTTTCAAGTCCAATTCATTCCACAAGAAATAGTTTTTAGAATGATCAATCAAATACTTGCCAAATTTTTTCATCCACCATTGCCTAATTTTGATGTTCCTAAGAAACTGTTTTATGCAACTATCCCATATATGCCTGACTTCACAAATTCTCGTCCAATCTCGCACGAATTATTGAACAAGAGATTCCTTGTCTCAGAGTCAAACTTATAACAAATAATCCCTGTACAATAGGCTCCTTCTTTAACTTTAAAGACCGCCTTCAGCCCTTCATGAGATCCAACGTCATATATAAATTTATTTGCCCTGGATGTCCGGGCTCTTACGTTGGATCGACTCGGAGGCTGCTGAGGGTCAGATATTGTAGCCATCTGGGTTTCAGCTTCCGTACTGGCCAGAAAATAAAACAGCCTGAATTTTCCAATATCAGGAACCACGCTTCTAATTGCAAAATCGAAATAAAAAAGAACAATTCAAAATAATAGATTATGTCAAAAAAATCAATCCGACCACCTAACTACCCTCGAGTCGTTATACATTAAGAAACTTGTTCCTTCACTCAATAGCAATACCTCCTCAGCAACTCTATACCTGGCATAGTTGACGTCGTCTTCGTCAACTGGTTTTTTAGTCATTCCATCTTCTCTCTACATTATGGACGGTTGGTGTTTGGGGTTGTTCTCTCTCTCTTTACTTTGTTTGTTTTTACTTTGATTTTAATTTTTAAGACCATTTTAATATTTGTGAGTTCCTTTTTTATCATTGAATGTTATTTATGTGTCTCTTTGCTCTTTTACAGACTGATGATGCACAGAAGTTTTATGTGCGAAACGTTTCGTTGTAAATAAACCTGATTCCTTTTAATCGTTGTATCATGGACACCTTCTGAAGCTCCTATATATTTATTTAACTGAGCCTCTACATACTCCAGAGATGATACGGAAACTTTTCTTCGTCCTCCTATTCGCCTTCCGCCTCCGACTTCGAGGAACTCAACACTTTGCTCAACTACTCAAGCACCGTTATCCGTCCATTACCATCGCTACCTCAAGAAAACTGGAAAAGACAACCCTTCGACTGGAAAAGGCCAAAGCAGATCTTGACTTTCTTCAATATTGCCAGCTTAATGATACTACTCCAAAATTCGTCCGATTCAGACTGTACAAATCAGCCCTCTACAACACCGAGTTCTATAAGGATGCGCTCAAGACATTACTCAAGAACGAAATTGATTGTAAAATTCGCATTATTGACCAATTAACTGTTATCACTGACCAATTGAAGAATTTATTATACAATGATCTATCCATGTTGGACCGCCTACTTTACCAAGATTGTTCTGTAAATACATTAATAACTCTAGTTTCTGAATGTGTTCCATGGAGACACCAAAGAAAACCTTCTGAAGCTCGGTGTGGTTATTCCTAATTTCCAGTCCAGAAATCAATGTATTTTAACTTTTCCGGTTATGTTTTATCAAAGAGAGAAGAATTTTTATTGTCATTTGGCCTGGACTTCTGCTTGCCATCCTTTAGACCCAACTATGCCAGGTTTTTCTACCTTTTGAAATTATGTTCCAAAGACTGATCAAACTTGATTCAACCAAAACATTGGTAAGCTACAACAGAAAATTTCTAACTTGGCTCATAAAACCTATCTCAATTTGAAAACTAATTGGACACCTTTTTTTAGACCTGCAGATTTGAAAATTCTCTTGAGGTTGAAGGAGCGAGAAGATATAATTATTTGTAAACCAGATAAAGGCAAGGGGGTAGTTATTATGAATAAGAACGACTATGTACAAAAAATGGAAAATATTTTGTCTGACAGTACCAAGTTTATGTCCCATGGTGAACCTACTTTTTTAGAAGTTTTTAAAAGGGAAGATAAAATCAATAGATTCTGAGGAAAATCAAAAGTGAAAATATTATAAATGAAACAACCTATCAACAGCTTTTTGTTACCGGTTCCTCGTTCAGCATACTCTATGGACAACCGAAAATTCATAAACCTGATATACCTTTAAGACCAATTATGGCTGCCTACAACAATCCTGCTTTTTCCATCTCTAAATTTTTGGCTGGACTTCTCTCTGAATACAGCAATAGCGAGTTTACTTTGAAAAAATGGGCTTGAATTTCAACAAATAATCACTAGACAAGATGGGGACTATTATATGGTCAGTTTTGATGTGGAATCTCTCTTCACAAACGTTCCACTTAATGAGACGATTAATATTATACTGAACAAGATTTTTATTAATGATGATACAATCTTTCATGGTTTTAACCGAACTATTTTTAAAACAATTATACTCGATCTTGCTGTGCAAGACTCGATGTTCATATTTAATAAGCGACTCTATTCGCAGGGCGATGGAGTTGCCATGGGATCTCCTCTAGGCCCAATTTTTGCCAATTTTTTTATGTCGGACTTAGAATCGAAATTTTAAACCAGTGTGATCTCAACTTTAAACCTTCACTTTACCGTAGATACGTTGATGATACAATGCATTATTTCAACACCCTTGGCAATGTTCTTTGTTTTTAGATTTCATTAACAATATTCATCCAAATATTAATTTTACAATGGAAGTCGAAAATGAGGGAATTTTACCTTACCTGGATTTGAAAATAACAAGAACCAATTCTGAATTTGCCACGTCCGTTTACAGAAAACGTACCTTTACAGGACTAACTAATAATTTTTATAGCTCATGTCAACGATCTTTTAAACTTAATACCATTCACCATTAGTCATAGAGCCTTGAAATATTTCATCTTCTTGGAAGATTTTTCATGATGAGATCACGTTTTTATTAAGCTTTTTCAAGTCCAATTCATTCCCACAAGAAATAGTTTTTAGAATGATCAATCAAATACTTGCCAAATTTTTTCATCCACCATTGCCTAATTTTGATGTTCCTAAGAAACTGTTTTATGCAACTATCCCATATATGCCTGACTTCAAATTCTCGTCCAATCTCGCACGAATTATTGAACAAGAGATTCCTTGTCTCAGAGTCAAACTTATAACAAATAATCCCTGTACAATAGGCTCCTTCTTTAACTTTAAAGACCGCCTTCAGACCTTCATGAGATCCAACGTCATATATAAATTTATTTGCCCTGGATGTCCGGGCTCTTACGCTGGATCGACTCGGAGGCTGCTGAGGGTCAGATATTGTAGCCATGTGGGTTTCGGCTTCCGTACTGGCCAGAAAATAAACAGCCTGAATTTTCCAATATCAGGAACCACGCTTCTAATTGCAAAATCGAAATAAAAAAAGAACAATTCAAAATAATAGATTATGTCAAAAATCCTGACCACCTAACTACCCTCGAGTCGTTATACATTAAGAAACTTGTTCCTTCACTCAATAGCAATACCTCCTCAGCAACTCTATACCTGGCATAGTTGACGTCGTCTTCGTCAACTGGTTTTTTAGTCATTCCATCTTCTCTCTACATTATGGACGGTGGTGGGGTTTGGGGTTGTCTCTCTCTCTTTACCTTTGTTTGTTTTACTTTGATTTTTAATTTTTAAGACCATTTTAATATTTGTGAGTTCCTTTTTTATCATTGAATGTTATTTGTGTCTCTTTGCTCTTTTACAGACTGATGATGCACAGAAGTTTTATGTGCGAAACGTTTCGTTGTAAATAAACCTGATTCCTTTTAATCGTTGTATCATGGACACCTTCTGAGCTCCTATATATTTATTTAACTGAGCCTCTATATATATATATAAATATATATATTATATATATACAGTAGTACCTCGAGATACGAAATTAATCTGTTCCGAGGCGCCTTTCGTATCATGAGTTTTTCATATCTTGGACCACATTTTACATGTAAAATGGCTAATCCGTTCCAAACCCACCAAAAACACCCCAGTAAATTTCATAATAAAGCTAAATTGACCTATAAACAATGATATACTACGACAATTTGGACCATTCAATACCTAAATTAAGAATAAAAATGCAAAACCTGTAAATAAAGTGTATATTAGTGTACAAGAAATATTATTACTGTAACGTAAAATGTGGAAGCTTACCTTTCGAGTGAGGCTATCTCTGAAAGTGGAGGCAGAGGAGGAGGAGGACAAACGGCAGATAACGTACGTTACGTATGGTTACACGTTACTTTACGAAAACACATAAAAAATTTAAGGAAAACTATAAAACTAAAATTTACGAAACACATTAACAAAACTGTAACACTTAACTTACAAAAGTCTAAAAATTAAATTAATTTTTTTTTTTTATTTTTAACTTTTTTTTTTACTTTTATGTAGGCTTTTTTTTTTTTTTTTTTTTTTTTTTTTTTTTTTTTTACAGAATTTCAACTTCATCACCACAAAATAACGATCCAAGGAAGATTGCTTCTGCCTACTTTTCACAATGTTCCTGAAACGACTCAGGCAAACGTCTTTGAACTGCGCAAGCATACGACCTGTATGAGCCTTTTTGGGGTGTCTTTTTTCGATAAACGATTGCACTTTATGAAAAGCACCTAGAATATCCTTAATTTCTGCCGTTGTCATAGGCCCCTCCTCCTCTTCCTCGCCGCTGCTAGAGAGCTCCTCTTGAACGACATTATGTTGCATGGCCTCCAACTCCAGGTCATCTGTCATAAGCTCCTCTTGGTGCTCCTCGAGAAGGTCGCTGATGTCGTCCTCGTCAACGACCAGCCCCATGGACTTGCCGAGTGCAACGATCTCGTCAAGATCTGGTTCCAAAACAGTTTCGGGATCGTCAACTGTTTCTGACTCTGCAGCACCAACTTCGCCCACGTCGAATCCCTCGAAGTCTCGGGCGGATACGGCATCAGTCCAGAGTTTCCTCCACGAGGAATTCAAGGTTCGCCTTGAAACCTCCTGCCAAGCTTGGGCGATGATTCGGATGCATATGACGATGTCGAAATGCTCCTTCCAAAATTGATGCAAGGTGAGGTTTGTGGTATCGGTGATGTCGAAACATCTCTTGAAAAGATGTTTCGTGTACAGCTTCTTAAAGTTCGCTATCACTTGCTGGTCCATGGGCTGGAGGAGAGGGGTGGTGTTAGGCGGAAGAAAAAGAATCTTGATGAAGGAATCCTCCGCTAGGATATCTTCCTCGAGGCCAGGAGGGTGGGGAGGGGCATTGTCCAACACCAGCAGACATTTCAGGGGGAGGCACTTCTCTTCCAAAAATTTCTTCACTGTCGGGCCGAAACACAGATTTACCCACTCCGTGAATAAAAGCCTCGTTACCCAGGCTTTTGCATTAGCCCTCCACATCACTGGAAGCTTCTCCTTCAGCACTTTGTGGGCCTTGAAGGCTCGAGGAGTCTCGGAATGATACACCAGTAGGGGCTTCACCTTGCAATCCCCACTGGCGTTTGAACAAAGTGCGAGCATAAGCCTGTCTTTCATAGGCTTATGCCCGGGTAGCTTCTTCTCTTCCTCCGTGATGTACGTCCAACGAGGCATTTTTTTCCAAAAAAGGCCAGTCTCATCACAATTGAAGACTTGCTGAGAACTGTAGCCTTCCTTGGTCATCATCTCGTCGAAAGTCTTCTTAAATGCTTTGGCCGCTTGCGTGTCTGAGCTGGCAGCCTCCCTATGACGCACCACCGAATGGATGCCAGTTCGTTTACAAAATTTCTTGAACCAGCCATGCGAAGCCTTGAACTCTGGGGTTTGCGTTGAAGTCCCTTCCCCTCCGTCGTCTTCCGCCTGCGCAATCAAATCACCAAAGATAGCGCTGGCCTTGTGGGCGATTGCTGTCTCCGTTACCGTATCGCCAGCGATTTCTTTGTCTTTTATCCAGACGAGGAGCAGCCGTTCCATCTCGTCGTGCACGTGAGTCCTCTTGCTGGACAAAATAGTGATGCCCTTCGACGGTGTAGCTGCTTTGATGGCATCCTTCTGTTTAAGGATGGTGCCTATTGTCGACGGATTACGGCCGTATTCCTTTGCGATCACACTCAATCGCTTCGTACTTCTTGATGATCTCCATCTTTGTCTCCAAAGAGAGCATGCACTTCTTTCCGTGAATTTCATCTTTCTTGGGACCCATGACTACGTTATCTTGTACGTAATTTACGTATAAGTAACACAATAAAGTTTCCGCACAACACGACAATAGTATACTGCAACGAAATCACTAACAAATTTACGTTACTAAACGAAATCGTTGGACCGAACGAAAGCCGTGTGCGTACGATAGAGATGTTGGTACGAAGAGGCCGAGATAGGTACACCACCACGTATACGTATAAGATGCATGATGGGAGGGATGCTGTCCAATAGGAGAGAAGGATTTCATGGTCGTGACTAGCATCAGGAACCAATGGGAGAGCAGGAGGATGGTGGCGAGTCTACTAGTACTAAGATGGCGGCGCGCGGAGCGAGTTTCAAAATTGTTATCCGGGCGAATCTCAAACTTTCTGAAACCTTTCGTATCTTGAAAACTTTTCGTATGTAGAGCAGTAAAATTTTTCGCATTGGCTTTCGTATCTCGAGTTTTTCGGAAGTTGAGCCTTTTGTATCTTGAGGTACTACTGTATATATATATATATATATATATATATATATATATATATATATATATATATATATATATATATCACATATATACATCCATAAATACACACACACACATATATATAATATATATATATATATATATATATATATATATATATATATATATATATATATATATATATATATCTGTTGTAGGAGAAAGTGATCAAAGCTCATAACTGCAGAAGTGTCACTTTCTCACAACAGACATAAATAAAATGTAATCCGAATTCAATTGACAGATTGCACAATATATATATATATATTATATATATATATATATATATATATATATATATATATATATGCACCACATGCACATAAATAAAATGTAATCCGAATTCAATTGACAGATACACAATAATATATATAATATATGTATATATATATATATATATATATATATATAATATTATATATATATATATATTATATATACACGCACACATATATATGATTAAACCTGTGAAAATGAAAAATTTTCATGTTTTATATTTATATATACAATATATAAGAAAATTCATATTTCCAGTTTAATTTAAAAATTCAATTAATCAAACGTTTTCAAGATCAGTATTGTCAACTGAATCTACTTTTCGTTGTATCCTCCTTACCATATCGTAACCATTCAGTAGAATACCTGAATAAACAAGCTTTCATTTATGAATTAAATCTGGTATCACATGAATGACTGTATGGTCGTTCATCTTCCTTAACTTTTATTGGGCAACCAATAAATACATTAGCTAGCTTAATGCTCACTGCATAAATACATTAGGCATCCAAGACGTTTTCACGCGTTCAAACATGCCAAACCTCCCCTCGTCTGACCGAGAATGAGGAACGAAAACATCTCGAATGCCAAGGTTCGTGTAATTATCTGCTCTAATGGCTGGAAAGAGAGAAGAAAACAAAGAGTAAGGGGTGAGTTAATCTCTGCAGCTTCCTAGCCAAAGCGATTATGCTGTACGTAGTATATATTGACCTAAAAACTATCCAGCACTTAAATGTAAGCTCTATAGTGTGGAATCTTATCTTCCCTTAAAAGTAATCAGTGACCATAACAACTAGTTGGCATTGCGCACTGACGACGATAAAACAAAAATAACAAAAAATCAGCAAATAGGTTTATTTCACATGCAAATATGCCAAAACAGTCACTGAAAAATACCTAATTTCACCATTAATTCACGATTACTGAGTAGTGAAGAAAATCCTAGCCAGTATACAAATAAGGAGCAAAGTCTTCTGAAAGCAATCTAATACTCTGAGTGATCGAAAACAGATACAACAGCGAGAGGACCCAAAGAAAAATCAAACCAAATTCCATCAACACCCCCACGAAGGACCCTTCCCCTAACGGTACGACCCAGGTTTTAAAGACTAAAATTTATGCATAGGAAATCAATACATCCTTTTAGTGCGATATAAGCGACTGCAGTAATAGCCAATTCAAACTTCAATAATCACACACTTACTGAAGAAGAACAGTATCTATAATCACAAATAAGGGAAACTGTATTATGTACAGTATTCATCAACAATAATATCGATACTTTATTCCAAAAGTATAGTAAAACGTATATAAAACACTGAATTCTTATTAACATATTGATATAATAAAAGGAGAAAATGAAGAATGAATAACAATCATGATGCTGAGAGTATAGTTGGACCCTTTTTTGTGTATCACACCCTGTTTCATTGTTATATAGACAATTCAAATAATTAAGCTTTACCATAACTACTACCCTCACTGTCAGAAGAATCAATACTGTCATTTCCTCTGGAGATGATGAGGGCAGAAGATATCGTAAAGTGTAAGGATTTTAAGTGTATTTATAATATTATACCAAGGTTTAACACATTCTCATCGTTAAACGGAATGGAATTTTCCATTCCCTCTGACGATGAGGACAAGAGAGAGAGAGAGAGAGAGAGAGAGAGAGAGAGAGAGAGAGAGAGAGAGAGAGAGAGAGAGAGAGAGAGAAATAAACATGTTCAAACTTTCTGTTCACGTTCTCCAATGAAACCCACATGGATTAACAAAAGATGAGGGGAACGACACGAGATTGAAAGAAAAGGGCAAGCCATCATGGTATCGCAACTCGTTCTCCATTCCATCATGATACCCAATTCAGCTCCACCAAACTTTAAACAAAAAGTCTTCATTCTTTAAAGAAATTTTAGGATCCTGCAAAAGAGATTTGAGTTTGGTCTCCGCTATCGGTGCAACTCAGGTATCAGCATTGCAGACAAGCAATCAAGGAGTTTGAATGCTGCAGTATGTTTAACTTTCATGAAATGTGGATTATCGCCCTCCAACCTATTGAATGAAAGCGATTTTAGGGCAGTATGGATATTCCCGCTAAAATTACATATAAAAAAAATATACAGACGTATCCAGATATATTATATCTATAACTATCAATCTACTTATACACAAACACACACGCAAACACACACACACACACACACATATATATATATATATATATATATATATATATATATATATATATATATATATATATATATATTTTAACAGGCGATTCTAGTATTAGGAGGAACCTATTCTGGAGGAGGGGAACTATTTTCTGGAGAAGAATGGGATTATTCATTGGAGAAATGGTGTTGCTAATTACTGTGAGAAATGTTAGATTACCGAGGGTTATCGGAGTTATTTGGACTTTGAGTTAACATTCCATTTTAATCATTCTGTTAATACTTTGCTTTTAAATAAATGCATATTTTTGTAATTCACGACTCTGACTTGATGACCTAGATAATGGAGAGAGAGGATCGAGAGGAGAGAGAGAGAAGAGAGAGAGCGAGAGAGAGAGAGAGAGAGGAGAGAGAGAGAGAGAAAGTATTGCCAACTACCAGCCGCCTGCCGCTCTGGCCTATCGCTACCAAAATGAATAATGAGATAATTGTCATCTCATTATATATATCATATAATATATCATATATATATTAATATATATAAATATATATATATATACTATATATATATACATATATATATGTTATAATATATATGTTATATATATATATTATATATATATAAACTATATATATATATATATATACATATTACCATATATAATAATATAATATCTATATATATATATATTATATATATATATAGATATGATATATATATATATATCTATATATATATATTATATATATATATATATATATATATTATATATATATATATTCTAAATATATATAATATTAATAATACATATGAATAATATATATAGGATATATATATAATGAGACGACAATTATCTTGTTATTCATTTTGGTAGCGATAGGCCAGAGCGGCAGGCGGCTGGTAGTTGGTAATACTTTCTCTCTCTCTCTCTCTCTCTCTCTCTCTCTCTCTCTCTCTCTCTCGTCTCTCTCTCTCTGATACCCAACAGCTTTTTCTCTCTCTCTCTTGGGACTGGCGACAACTCTCTCTCTCTCTCCATTATCAGGTCATCAAATCAGGGTCGTGAATTACAAAAATATGCATTTATTTAAAAGCAAAATATTAACAGAATGATTAAATAGAATGTTAACTCAAAGTCCAAATAACTCAGATAACCCTCGGTAATCTAACAGTCTTTACAGTAATTAGTCAACACCATTTCCCCAATGAATAATCCCATTCTCCTCCAGAAAATAGTTCCCCTCCTCCAGAATAGTTCCCTCTACTAGAATCGCCTGTTAAAAAAACAGGAGAACAAACTGATAAACACACACAATTGCAAAAATAAAAAGTCAAAAGATTAAATGAAATAGAACATCTTTTACAAAATATTAAAATACAGTCAAGCCACACCTTTCAGCCTAGAATCTTCACGCACTTTCACAAAAGAAACTCTCAGCAGAAGCCATTATGAACGGACATAGCTCGTACAAACGAACAAATTTGCACACACACTGTTCACACCCAAAAACCACTTATATCCAGTTTCAAAGGCACCTTTGACAAGCGCCCATAACGACAGACGAGCGTTGACCTGCAAGGTAAGGATTTTAATGTCACACCATCCAAAAGGACCTATCAGCATTTTCTAGGCTGAGATGTTCTCTGTATACATGGGAAGCTAAAAATGATGATTCCCAATTTCTGAGGAATGTCAAAGCACATGACATACAACGATGTCTCATACATATCATACTATATTATAATATTTAAAATATCTCATAGCAAATCCCCCTCTTTATGTTACAGATATATATATCTACTATATGAAATTGTAATAGCCACAATGCCCTCTAAACTTCTCAAATTCTTTGTTCTTTTTTGGATCCGCTTGTCACTACAAAGCCTTGAGCTCCAACTTCAAAGATATTTTGAAGAAATCATGATGTCAGGTAGCGATTCATTTCCCGCTACCGGACAACATGATTTCTTCAAAAAATCTTTGAAGTTGGAACTCAAGGCTTTGTAGTGACAAGCGTATCCAAAAAAATAGCAAAGAATTTGAAAAGTTAACAGGGCATGGTTGCAATTACAATTTCATATGCATCTGCAAAAATTACTAGTCTGTAGATTTTACATACATATATATAATATATATATATATATATATATATATATACGTATATATATATATATATATATTAGTGAATTTTGTGTGTGTGTGTGAGTATGTGTTACTTCACCCCAAACCTTTTCACCTTAGATGTGTGCACTCTGGAAGGTGTTAGCGTTACAGTTCTCAGAAAGTTTTTTGGGATGACCTTCTCACCCTTGTTACCACTCACTCACCACAACCATCTACTTACGAGGTACCTGAAAAGCTGCAGATCATTTGATTGATTGACTGATGAAAAAATGTAACATGGAGTCATAACAATTTGGGTCATGGACGCCACCAGGTCATTTGATATATATATATATATATATATATTATAATAAATATATATATAGATATTATAATATTATAGTATACTATATATATATATTCATTCTCTGCACAATTTTCCACTTCTACGTAGGGCCAATGTTCCTGAGAACTTTCTTCCACCTGGTTGGTCATGCACATGGCCATCAACCAACAAGCATCATCCACCTGTGCTTCGGTATTCCTCTTGCTCTCCCACCAGGCACCTCCATCTGCATCAGTCTCCTCCCTACATATCTCTTATCTCTTCTCATTACATGTCCATACCACTGCAATCTCTTTTCCTGGGCCTTATTGGATAGATCTACAGCTTTAGTAGTTCCCCTTACCCTTTCATTCTTGATCCTATCCATTTTTGTCACTCCTTACACCCATCTAAGAATTTCATCTCTCCCGCATACAATTTCTTCTCTTGCGCTCTCTTTACTGGCCATGTTTCATGTCCAAATACCAATGCTGGTCTCACTACTGCCTTAGGGTGAGTTTACACTAGGCTTCACCGCACGCTGCATACTTAAGACTCATCACGAACTCCTCCCAAATTCTTGTTAGCCCCGCCTACTGGACTGCTCATTACAGTGAGTTAGCGATGTGATGCAAGTTGATGAGCAGTCCAGTAGGCGGGGCGGAGCTAATTTGGGAGTTGATGATGAGTCTTACGTATGCAATGTGCGGTGAAGCCTTGTGTAAACTCCCCTTCATACACTTTTACTTTAACTTTTACGTTGATTCAGTCTTCACACAAGACACTTGACATCTTTCTACAATTTTTCCATCCAGCCTGCAGTCTGTGTGTCGTTTCTACATCAAAATTTCCATCACCAGCCACTGTTGCACCAAGATACCTACATTTTTCTATACTGTTCGACCTGGACCGTTCCATTACATATATATATATATATATATATATATATTATATATATATATATATATATAATATATATATATATAGAGATATACATTACATTATATATAAATATATACATAAATTGTTTATTAATCTATGATCTCATCCACTTTCTCAAAATTAAACTTCAGAATCGTTTCTCCTTCTTTAGGATCTACACCTCATCTTCCTACTCCTTTAATTTTCAATTTACGGTGACAAGAAAATATCTACCTCAGAATAAAAAAAAACACTGATATTTAAATTTCCATATCAAAGTCTTTAGCTAATATAGCTAATACTGAAAGGACCCTGATAAAACTTAATACTTTTATGTAAAATAATGATTTTTCTTATAAACTATATTTTCATACAGTTTTTGAGTTTCAAAACATCTGACTTCTCTGAGTAACATATCCCTCATCCTCACATCATAGTGAATGTTATCGAGCTGATTTCCAAATCTCTATAAAACGCAATTGTGGCATTTTGTTCATTAAATAATTTCTTGTGTACGCCATGTGATTCTTAAGAGGTAAAGAAGTAGCGTAATCAAGTAATGAAAATCGCTTTATAATCATCACCCACTTAATTTTTTTCGCTTTTTTTTTATTGTAATGATACTAAATACAATATCATATCCCGTGTACACAGTAATTCAGGTACTAAAAAATTATTACTTTTAATATGTTTCCGGATAGGACACATAAAAAATATGTATTTAAGGAACAACCCAAAGAAAGCGTCCCCTTTCAAAATTCAGTTGTGAAGCATAAGAGCATTGAATCACTCAGAACGGAAAATGTCAATACTGTACATACTCAGATAACTCAATTGAAGCCGTCGTTACGAACTCGCAATGTTTTTTCCGCACCTCGCAGGGACTGCGAGGGCAAAAAGGAAGAGAATTATTGACAGTGAGTCAGCAATTTTCTTTTTTCAGCAACTCGCTAACTGCTACACCTATAATATCATCGTTTATATTCTTCGAATTCCCTATAATACATTTCCCTTTTAATGACTTTTCTCCAAGGGTTAGAATGCCAAGGGATGGGTAGATAAAAAAAAATAAATGAATGAAAATAAGTCAAGTATGCAATGCGATGAAGCTCCAATGACTACATCATAATTTTACGATTTTTACAATATATTTGCACGACCTGTGAGAATTAAAGTCTTCTTTATGATGAAAACCCAAAATCAGGTAACTAGTGACGTGTTTCCTTTTATGCAATAAAAATCTAAACCCAGAGGTCCATGTATCTGAGGAGCATTAATAATAATAGCAATTGAAACAACGCAAATTAGGATAATGTAAAACGATCAACATTTTCTCGTTGCTGAAAAAATAGTGAAGCGAAACAGTACATTTATCAACATACTTCCTTCAGATATGCACTATAGTCTTGACTGAATGTGAGAGATGAAATGAAGTGAATCTGAAAATTATGACTCTGCAACTCTTCTTTACATACAAATGAAATCTGCATGGTTGACAACTATCCATCGAATTTCCAAGAATTGCGATAAATTTAATATATCCAAGCAAGTTGGCTAAGTCTATTTCATAAAAGAAGTATTTGTTTAAATGACTCTTGTCCATTTAATAAAACAATATATATACCCAGCCAATGTAAATGCGTGGAATATGAAAAGATGATAAACGGAATTACAAGAACTGAAAAAATGATATTGAAATGGTAAAGACTTGCTGATAGAAATTGCTGTCAGCGAAGGTTACACATGCGCGCAAAAATGGACGAATAAAATAAAACAAATAAAATCAACTTTCAAATACAAATGCATGCAGTTTGATTGCCCATATATGCATATATATGACGTGCAGTTCGAAATGCAAAAAGGAAAGCAAAAAGAGTTTCATCACACTAGATGAACTTTTTGTCGATGAATAATTATCCCCAAAACTGAAAATCTTTGCAACTTATTTATGTAGCCAGTTGATGTTAACCTCTCTTTTTATGTATATAAATATACACACATATGTGTATGTATAAATATGTATGTACATGTATATGTATGAATGTATGTCTATGTATGTATATATATATATATATATATATATATATATATATATATATATATATATATATATATAAATATATAAAATGTGTGTGTTCGTGGTGGTAGGTTTGCTTCCTAATAGTAGTAGTTATTCACTTGGATCATCGACGGATGGTCACTTGTTTGTCAGTTTTTCATAAGTTGTATTTCAACAGAGATCTTTGACATTCACAATTGATTCCTGATCCCCCTTTCCTGCCGAGGGCAACCAGATTCGCTGAAGAGCAGCACCAATATGCAGTAAATGTGCCTCGCTGTCGGACTTCTCAGTTCCAGAGGTCCTTTATACCTCACACCGTTGGACTGTGGAACAGATTCCCGGAGAATGTCGTACTCTTTTGCTTTTTAATACATATATTTATATATTTTTCAAAGTCAATTCATTTCTTTTATTAAGTGGGATCGCTTCTTTCTGTATTTCCCTTTATCTCCTCTTACTTTTTCCTAATAAACACCACATTCTTTGGAAACAAATTTCAAATCAAGGACCCCTGTGGGCTTGCTCCATATGAATAGGTGTCACCTTCTGCATAAGATATATATATATATATATATATATATATATATATATATATATATATATATATATAGTTAGATAGATGTACAAATATATACTCATAAATATCACATTGCAGAATATGTGTTTGACCGGGCAATATCTATATCTTTTCTTCTGTCAATAACAGCAACAAGTACCATGGTTAATAAACTACCTCGTTAATTAATCCAGTGTTAAGTTCATTTGGTCACTGTTATTTACGAATGAATTACCTGAAATAAGAAGCTTTTCACCCTATTTCCCCAAATTACATGCATTCCATTTACACCAGATATTATTTCCTTTAAACGCCCCGAAGTAATCAGCGGAATCCAACCAGCACATTTTATTTCCGGGCGAAGAAAAATTCTTCAGCGGCACCAAGAATAATGAGGTCAGTGATACTCGCATAACTCCGAACATAGACGCCATCCTGCAACATAATAGCAATGACAGTCAAACCTCGCGTACTGCAGAGAAGTAAAGTCGAAAGAAATATGTCAAGAAACCAGCAGGAATTTTTGATGAGGTCTTTTCACACTTACTTCGTTGCTCGATCGGAACTAATGATGGTAATAATTATCTCTCTGTCGATCTGCAAGACAGCCCGCGCAGGAAACTACTATACGTTCTCGTGAAAGTCTAAACATTAATCTCCCCTCTCGAAATTACCGCAGAAATTGCGCAAAGCGTTAATCAAGGGTGGCGATGAAACTTCAACAATTTGCTCGTACGTTCTCCAAATGACCCTGTCCTCCAAAATGTGATGAAATCATCCAGAAAAGGTATCAATCATGTTCTCGGTGGAATTGGGAACAACGTAAGAAATATGCTGAGTTAATTTCCAGCTGTGAAGCATAAAGTTCAAGTGCCAATAAGAATGCCGAAGCGGCTTCGATAAGAGAAATTGCGAACAAACATAGGATGCCATGAGGTGCAATAACGGATGGAAAGGTGGATCGATTTAATTATTCTTGATTTATTTTCCTACATCTGCAAAATATGATCATTTGGTGTAAATAGTTTTTAAATAGTGACCTGATATATACCAAACCAAGGAACGCATGCATTTCTAACAGAATACATACAGACTACGCATATATTCTGAAATAAACAAATGAACCTAAACATTTCACATACGTAGGATTATAAAATCAATTATAGCTATTCGCCCAGAGAGCTACTATAATGTCGAACCGACTTTTTTTCTAGATAATTTTCTTGCAATAAGCAGACAACATGCTACTGCTCAATGCAGGAAGCAGAAAAATAGTACAAAATACTTTCAGAAAATAATAAATATATGAACAAATAGTGCCAGCGCTTTTGCATACATCCAGGACGGAAAACAGATATTACTAATGGTAGTTAGAATAATATTATAGACTATATATTATCACTGCTGGCCCTGCATAGTAGTGGATGGCAAGGTAAACTGTTAATAATAAAATTAAAATTAAGATTAAGATAATGGCAAAACAATCACTTAAGGCAAAGATGAAAAATGTCCAGAATGTAGTTATGATTGCTTTAAATTCATGAAGGTGAAACAGAAGTATATAAGAAGAAGATATTCTGAATTAGTCATAAGTGCGCATAAAAGAAAGAAAGAAAAAAAACTATTCTTTGATCATACCATAAAAATATCAGCACTACCTTTAGAAGAACTTAGGCCTACATGAATCTTAACAGGACCAAGAATATTTACCTTGGCATGGAAATATATCAAATGAGATAAAATATTGCATAAAAGCAAAGAGAAATGATATATAAAACTCAAACATGAAAAAAATCTTACATTAGGTCATTTATTTAGTGATCATGACAATAACCGTTAATTCCAACTGGATATATAAACAAGATAAGTTTGTAAATGGATATGGATTTAGCACCTTCATTAAAGTATTGTTGAGAACCGAAAAGTTCATAGTTTCTAAAAAGACATGGGTTTAGTATTGCTGAGAACTGTAAAGTTTTTAGCATGTTAAATGATATAGGTTTAGCACCCTCACTAAAGTATTGCTGAGAACCAGAAAGCTCCTAGTTTGTAAAAGGATATAGGTAGAATTCGCACACACACACACGCATATACACACACACATTATATATATATATATATATATATATATATATATATATATATATATTATATATATATATATTATATATAGTTACGTGCATGGCCCTGCAAGGTGTCCAATTTACTTTAGAAATCAACTAACATCTGAAAAAAATTGGGTGACACGCAGGTAACAACAGAAAACAGGGGGAAAAGGTATTAAAATCGATGGATTTAAAGGAAATACTGTTACATTTAAGTTATTATTACATGTATTAGAAGATATATAAACATCTCTACAATTCTAGAGGTATATGCTGGGCCAATGATTATTTATCTCAACATTCTAAATCTCTCCTTTTTCTCTCATTCAACAATCGCATTGGTCATATAGTTATTTTCCACCATGGAAAGTTGTTTCAATAACAACTTTATGCATACCAAATTTTACTTAGACTGGTATTTTTAACAAGTCCCGTATAGTGTGACTCGCCCCTTCTTGCATGGTGCCAATATCTATTCTATGAATCCGAAACAAGAAGAAGAATCGGCCGCTTCGAAACAGTATGAATCATCATTATTTCCAACGTTGTGTGACGATAATGGCTTCTGCGAACCTGTTTCACTCATGACTTTGCTATGCTTATCTTACATAAATCTCTACTCATCTCCATTGCCCATTATAATATTATGAGTGTGTGTGTTTGTGTGTGAGGATCTACAAAAATGTTTAAACTCGTTAAAAAATGATGTCTATTGCAAGGCTGAACTCAGCCCTCTTGCCTCCCCCCCTCCCCAACAATGTTTCATATCATCTGTGGGCTCTTTTTATTATCTTTTGCGACTAAAACAAGTGTAGGCGTATCATTAATCATGAATATACCTTCAGCTAACTGCTTGTATTTAAAATCCTCCCCTCTAAAGTAGAAAATTTAATAAATGCGGGAATGCATTCAGGTTATTTTTATAGCATGAATAAATATCCACTAAATACAAAAGTTATGGTAATCAGATCTCTTATGTTATTATAGTGCAGGTTTCATTTTACTCAAATAGCATCTTTGCATTCAGCCAGTATTAAAATATGGAAGATGTAGGAAGAAATCCATGGACACCTAATTAAATCACTATTTTTGCGCATTCCAGGAAACAAAACATTCTCCCAAATGCAAAAATCGTCTGATAGGAGTATCAATCACGTTCCTAATGGAATCGCCAATGATGTGAGAAATATGCGAAAGAAATTTCGAAGAAGAGGAAGACTCCGGAACTTAATCGAATTTCTCCTTGGCTGATTCGAAGATTTTCTTTTCATTTTTTTCTTATTTGAAGGGGTGAGGCAAGTGATCTATAATAACTTCAGACTCATATCACTATGAAACTAAATGATCTTTGGGGATGCACGTGCATAAATTCATTGGGAATTGTGCGGCATGAAATACCTTGATATTTAAAGTTAGAAAAATAAAGAGTACTGTTGTTAGTTTCATGATTCAACAGCTCAAATTCAGAAGACAAAGATGAGACTCATTGCATTACAAGAAATTACTGACGGATTCAAGTCATAAGTCTATGAAGGATTTTCATTAAAATTAACCTTACGTTGATACACCTACTGGAAAATCATCTAGCAAATCATCAGTATGGACCTTTGCCTGCCACCAATTTACACACATTTTACATATATATATATATATATATATATATATATATATATATATATATATATATGATATATATATATATATATATAAACGAAACGTGAGCAGGGAAACATGACATCGTTTTGATACTCTGGAAGCGGGTTCGCATCCTGCTATGGGAATCGGAATTACTTCTATTCTTGTATTTGGATCAAAGGCTTTGTAGTGACAAGCGTATCGTAAAAGCGCCAAGAATTCAAGAAATTAAGAGGTCAAGCATTGTAGTCACTACAAATGCACTGATTTTGTATTGTTTATTATCTGGTTCTATCATATATCTTTTCTATCTTCCAGTACAGGTAATAGGAAAGATATTTGTTTTCGTTTATTTTATACCAAATTTACAGTAAAAAATTGTACTTTCACCTGTCGGTATATTGTAAAAGCTGTATTTACATTAAGTCCAAACTGAGCACTCTATAGCAAGACTAACACCCTACTAAAACAACTGCAACACCGTTGCCGAAAGAGATCTACTTTATGAGACAAGAAGGAGACTCTTTACCACATCCTATAAAATGTTCGGAGGACTGGCGGGTGGTTATTAGCCTCTGAAAAGCAGTTCCTCTTCCAAATGCTGTCAAAGATATTGGCCACTAGTAATAGACTTTTAATATATGTTATTAATTTAGTTTAAGTCTTTTTCTTGATACAGTGTACATAAATATTTAAGAGGGACCTAAGCGTTGTAAAATTTAGTCGTGAACATACTGCTCCCAAGGTGATGGAACAATTGCCAGCGTTAATCGTCAGTAATACACGGAAAAGACCGTGAGTAATCTTTCTTTATGCCTAAGAAGCCTCCCTGAAAATAATAACTGATATATACACAGTTTATACAAACAGATAGATGAGTCTCATGGGGGAAGATTTTGATTATAGGTTGGAGGCTGGTCTGCTTCACTACTCGGACAGCTGGAGATTGTCTAGGGCACGAATTCTTACATCTTTTATACTTGTGCTTAAGGCCACAAGTCTCTACAGGTGTTTTGTAGCCACTGAAATGAGTGATCTCAGTAAATTTAAAGTCCCACAATGGGATCACAACTTTCATTATTATCCTAGTTTCTCCTCTCTCTCTCTCTCTCTCTCTCTCTCTCTCTCTCTCTCTCTCTCTCTCTCTCTCTCTCTCTCTCTCGGGAACTTCTCAGTTGTCTTCAAACTGGGATTTCTTATCGACTAAGACTGCAAGCTACTGTCGATCCCTCGCGCCGAGATGAAGCATATCACAAGCACTAAATATTCCAGTTTAATAATTGCTTTTTTAAAAGAAATTTAATATTTGCAATTATGAATCACCCAAGGACTTTAATAACCCCGCTGTTTTCATTTTTTAAAACTTTCATTCACAAAACCAGTAACTCTAAGAAGTGGGCGAATAAAAAAAATTAAACAAATAAAAAATTTGCTAAATAACAAGTGAAATAAAAAATAATGAATTGACTTACAATGACAAAGATGACTAACTCATAATAATAAAAGTTAAACACGACGTACTAATAATTATAATTAAACTCTATCGCAAAAAAATTATTCAACTGTTAAATTGCACATCAATGCACCCGCACCCAGATAAAGACTGGAATTACGACTACATTTGCTCAAGACCATTGCCTGACCTTAAGTTATTTCAACTACTGCCCAAAGTGGTTTGACTTTAGACAATTACAAAAAGAATGGGACGATGTTATGACTCCCTTAACTTTTTATGGTTTCAGAAATCAGGACAATATCGAAGGCACACTCTACTTTAGCTGTGCGTTTATGCACAACAATGGCAATGTTTTGTTAAGAGGACGAAAATGAAATGTCTTATATAAATAACTTCGCAGCATCAAAGAGTAATCCCAAGAAGGAAAACTTTATGGTAATTCGTTCAGAGAAAGCATCTTACACTGAAGACATTACAATATTACTTAACTTGTTACGAGTTAATTCAAACGCATCACCTAATCTAAGGAGTACGCAAAAATATAGCACTTATGCAATACAAATATTATCCTTAAACTACGCACTTTGCATTGTGATAACATATTTTATGATTTACTGGGAATTAGGTACCACACCATTGTACTGTTGCAAACAGAAATGCTCTCATAAACTTCACTGATAAAATTATTCCTTATTTAGAAAATCGATGCGCGATTATATTAGGACAAAAGACTTTGAAGCAATACACGACACACAAATACTACTTTCACAAGTGCTTATCAAGATTCTAATCAATCAATTACACAATTCATTGGAGAGGAGTCACCCTTCCCTTCTCAGCTTCTCATCCTGGAACTACTGCCGTTCACCTTTTATGTGTGATTCCGACTCGATCTTCTTGAGATCTCTTCAGTCAAGCGAACTATATTTAGTTTGATTCCAATTTTCATATTATAAAAACATTATCTCAAACTAATTAATACATAGAATATAAAAAACGTCATGTCCAAGCTATCTTTTTTCAGTCATCATCATCTCATCTACATATGGAACTTCAGTAATTTCCCTTATGGTATCATTTCACACTCATTCACGCTATGTAATCTTCTTTATGCTTTGTGTTTAAATCAACAAAAACTATTAGCTATAGTTGAATTGCCAGGACACATTCAATATCTGTATAGCAATACAAAGTACACTAGAGTTCGTATATCATCATTTTTCTATGATATTTAAGTTTACTGATTCTGAAATATTTTTCAGCCTGCCCATTACTTGATTAGTCCGTTAGTCTTTCACCAATTTCCAACTCAAAAGAATCTCTACTAGATAACACTCTTCCTAAATATCTAGAAAATTCAACCTCATCAATTTTTTATCCATCTAATTTCTACTCATCCTATAGAATATTTTTGAATCCCATCTCTCCCTATATATCATGCATTCTATTACGGATGATTACAAAAATTTATGGCATTTTGTTGATTAAACTGTCAACATAAAAATTATTTCTGTAAGTTTTACATATTCATTAGGGAATGTCAGAGTGAACACCATCCATGTAACTGGTCTGTAGACACTGCCATATATATATATATATATATATATATATATATATATATATATATATATATATATATATATATATATATATATATATAAAACTGTGTTGTTTCTATAAAAGGATATTAGGAAATATTCAGCCTCTACATCGGGTATAAAAAACCTGTAATTACCAAACAGAATAAAAAAACTGTAGTTCAAGCTGATTCGTAAACAGACAAAAAAAGCCACTGGTAATGCATATCTTACATTATGGACTATTTTTAATTAACTCGGCAGACATGCCAAATTAATTTCTCAGCTGTCATTTCGCCTTGGCTTCAACAAATAATAAAAATAGCACAGTCTTTCATTAAGAGAGAGAGAGAGAGAGAGAGAGAGAGAGAGAGAGAGAGAGAGAGAGAGAGAGAGAGAGAGAGAGAGAGCTTAAATATTTGTAATATTTTTTATTTCATTTTATGTTCTGGTCAAAAACATGAAGCACTTGAAGAGTATTTCCTTCTAAATTGAAAGGTCATGAAAATCAGTTAAAATGAATAAGCTGCCTGTACATTTAGACTGATAAAAATCTATTTCCACATACCCATGGCTCTACATAGTAATGCATTATTTGAACAAATTTAATCAATGTTACACCAGAATTTGACGCTTACAATAATATGACATGTTTATTGCCTTTGACATTAGAACAATAGCATTCATGTATCCAACAAAACTACTGTTTCAATTCAGATCAGATGATCTTTGATTCTAACAAATATAAGTTAGTCAAAGTTATTTCCTTTGTATGAGAAAATATATAAAAATTCATCATACAACAGGAACGAAACTATAACTGTTTGAAGCTTCTTACAAAATAGGTCTCTTTGATTAAAATATCTTTCATCACTATTCGTACATGATAATTCCTACATCATAAAAGTAAGTGTGAGTATGTGCGTGCGTTTGAGAGAGAGAGAGAGAGAGAGAGAGAGAGAGAGAGAGAGAGAGAGAGTTAATAAATTGCACAATGAAGTGTATTTTCCATTACTTCTATGACGAAAAAGAAAGTAGTCAACCAACAAAATCCGTCAGTGATAATTGTTAGCTGCTTAATTTCTTGAAAATACTAAAAAACAAGGAAAAAACGATAAATGAAATCGTCAATGATTTGGTTCAAATAAGTCCACTAAAACATCTAAGTGAAAATATATCAACAAAGTCAAGAATGCTGAGGTGTTAATTTTATTAACAGATGGATTTAAAAAATATCTTATCCAACATCTATATCAAATCAGTGACCAACTGTACTCAGTCTCATATGACTGTCAGCGACATTTTACACAGTGAAGTAAGAAGCAAAGGAATTTCCTTTACAAGACAATCGTGGAACATCTAAAACACGGGAGCTCGACTGTTTATCAGCTTTTCGATTAAAAAAAGAAGTTATAGTGTGGGATTCTTAAGTAGGGTACTGAACTGATTAGTGGATCAAGCCTCTCATCATTTGAGGTATGATCAGACATAATTAACCAAGATGGGAATCGCTAAGGATATTAACCATAATGTAATTAAGAACGTATCTTCTGGAACTTCAGATTGATCGATAAAGCAGACTTTCGCTCTAGGTTTTAACCATTTGTTGAAATACACCATGAAGCCATTCGAGTTTCGTTAGTTGTACCCTATTGGGATAATAATTGTCAATTTATATTTCGTCTAGTTGCTCATTTACAGCTTCTTATGCTTGCTTCAAGAAAATATTTCTTCATGAGTTGTAGAAGCAGAATTTCTTTAGACAATGATTAATTCCTTTGCCTACATGTCAGTTGAATATTCTATCTTCATCTGAACAAAATAACAAAACAAGAATTGCAAAAATATAAAGAACCAAACTTTGGGCTATAAAGACTCCTCTCAATCCAATAAGTATCCATTCCTGGATATGAAAATAGTATAACCCCATTATTAATACGAATATTCATTGGAAAGTTTATTTATAAACCTAATTTTCCCTCACAATCTCAAAAACTAACCTTATATCAGTCTTATTCTTGATTGACGTGACACTAATACCCGTTCATAGCCTGGGATCCAAACGTGGAGTTGATTCTGGACCCTAATGCTCTTTTACTGACATACAGGAACATTGAAATGACTAAATATGGTATTTGAAGAGTTAATAGATATTAACCCATCTCCTCCGTGAAAAAAATACAAGCTTTCTCTCTCATTTTGAAATTAATCACGATGGTATGCGGCCATTTTTGGAGGGGAGGTGGAGAGAAGGATCTTTCAATAACTTATGCATTGGATGCTCTCGTAAACACCAGTATATTTCAATTCTAATAAAGTGTCCGTGTGTCCTGATAAAGGGCAGGTATTTGAAAGGGCAACTTGGAAATTAAACGACACGGTCGTCCCTCAGTGTGTAAACATATTACGCTCACTTGAGATGGGACTCAGTACACACAAACCCCAAAGAATAAAAATACAGCATAATTTACATTAAATGTTATGCATTGTTTTTTTCCCTACTCTCTCTTAAATAGCTAAGAGAGATTTTTCTACTGAAAAAATCATTTATTACGCTCCTGTATGCTTAGCAATTATCTGTCATAGAATACTACTCTCTTGCTAAGGTGTAACGTCCAAATATATAGTAATATAATAATAAAATTATAAAAATTGTCATGATGGAGTGTGGAATAGATGATGTTTGAAAGTGACTTTGCGACGATGCGAGCCAGTGTGAGAAAGATTATGGTTATAAGGGTAAATGGAAGCCGGGAAGATGGATTGGTGAAAATTAATATGAATCGTGGAAGAATGAAAAAGACTGATTCGTAAAGATGTCAGGGAATAAATATAACGGATGTTGGTGAGATGAGAGAAGTGTGTAACACATTTAGAGTGTGCACAAGAGCAAGAAGAGAATTGTTGACTGAGGTAGGCAAGATGGGAATGCGTAAAGGGACTGCTGTGCCACTATGACATATTTGTGTAAGAAGGAACTGGAAGCGTTGAGAATAAAAGAGGGGAATAGAAACTCCATAACTAATAGTAAAGTTTAACTATGAAAAAGAGTGCTTAATGAGAATGTTATCACGTGAAGAGATCAGAAAAGCATAGGTTGACGAAAGGAGCGGCCTAAAATCCAGGAAGCGTGCGAACCAGCAAGATAGAAGGGTTCTGATTCATACCTGATGAGCTTTCTGAGTAGTGTATGGAACAGTTAAGGAAGCTTGCTGATCAGGAAGCTTACATTCAGCTGTTAGGACATCGGTGTGGCATTCTGTTTTATGATATTTCTCTGCACCTACCATTAAGTACATGTATACGATTTAATTTGGAAAGTAGGAAAAAGATCTATTGATGTGGATGTGTAGGTAAATAAATAATAAACATAAGAAAAAAGTCAGAATTTACATACATCTGATTTGCTCGCAAGCTGCTTACCATTCACACAATTCTCCGTTATGAGACGTTGTATGATGGCAAAAACGCATTTTCGTAACACTAAATTGCATAAAACAACGCTATTAAAGCAATGCAGTGTAAAAAATGCTGTTTCATCAGTTTCTCTACATCAAAACGAAGTTATGAAATGTGGCAATGAAATAAACAATTAAAATTGCAATGAATATTCGAATTAAAAAACGCTGAAAATGGAAACATGTTTATAAAAGTTCAGTACTCTCAGAATTGGAACATAATGTCTAGCCATCTGAAACGTAGGCAAGCAGAAGGAAAGCATGGCTACATGACCAACATACCAGCTTCATATGGACGATCCTTGCTAATTGGTATTTCAACTTGCATCTGGAGCGTTGAATTTTAAATCAGTGACTTCTGTGGTCTCGGTTCCATGTGAATGGGGTTCACCTTCTAAATAATAATAATAATAATAATAAAAATAATAATAATAATAATTCATACATACATATATACATACACACATATATATAGTGTGTATGTATATTATATATTATATATATATATATATATATATATATATATATATATATATTTGTGCAATTTGTCTCATACACTGTAAATTTGTTTATATTCACAAGCATTCAGCCATAAATATTGTATAATATCCAATTCCCTCAACCTCTGGAATAACACCACAGGAGAGTTATAACTGATAAGTGATTCATCACCAGATGGTCTCGAACTTCCGTTAATGGAAAACACCATCCGGCTGGCAAGAGAGGTCTAAGTTAATACCGACCCTGCCATACATATTTGTAAAACGTAGCTATTTCTGAATTTTGGTCATTACACCATGACAATTTATATATTCACGAACATTTAGCAACAAATATTAATTTAATATCCAATTTAATCAACCTCGGTTATAACACTGAAAGGGAATTATAACTGATAAGCGATTTGCCACCAGGGAGACTTGAACTCTTGATAGTGGGAATCGACGACACCAGTGATGATAATACCGTTCGGCTGTCAATTTTGAAAATATCTCAATTCTCCATAGTATACTATTAGTATTAAAGCTACAATTATTATTATTATTATTATTATTATTATTATTATTATTATTATATTACCAATAGTTACTAGAAATATAGTTCAAAGGTCGAGTAAAAAATTCATATCTGAGAGTTTTCTAGAGCACGCTAAAACAACCTCTCTTCGAGAAAAGTCTTTCAAGGTGAAGACTCGAGTTGAGTGGGTTCTTGAAAACTCTCAGATAAATATTGTTCAACTGTGGATATTGAATTATATAAAAAATAAGTCATAATGAGTTTATTTTTCCAGTAATCATTCAGGTTATCATTGTACATTAGGAATAACATTGCTCTTTTGGCTTTTCTGTTAACTCTTGTTATTACAAGCACAGCTACAGCTCTTTCCAGATCATTCGACATGGAAATAAGAAAGAGGAAGAATAAAGATCAGTTGGTATTTAAAAGATTTTACTGAGACTCGTGGAAATCATAACGGATAGAGTAACAGAAACCGCCTTCTATAATAATTTTTGAGCTCAAAAACCAGGTTATCCTTAATGACAAAGTATTGTATTTTATGTCTACTAATAAGCAAATAGTAATAGTATAAATATATCAGTCAATGGACATGATTCTTCAATACAGGCCTTCCTCTTCAACGATTTTTTTTTGTATGGGAAAGAGGAAAAGAACAAAAGAGTAAACATTCATAAAATACTGCAAAATACTTTGCATAAAAGTACAGTTTTATGTTTTTGGCCTATCGTAAACAATTTTGAGTCGATCATAGTTATATACCAAGTCGCTAAAGATTTTCAGTTTCGCAAAATATATGCATGAAATTCCATTCGCTCTCGACGTAAATTTTGGAAATGATAATGATTTTTCCTACCCACTGAAGAGGAAAATAACTTCCTATGCTCGCAGAGCGTTTCTTTTTATTCCTCTTTTTTTATCATCTTATTCCTTTTCTTCCTACTGAAAAATAAACCAAATCTTTTCGGACTTATTCCAGTTACCTTTTTTTCGGCAGATTCGTCATTTCCCTATAATCTAGAATTTATCTAACCCAGCACCCATTCAATGCACATGCTAGTAGAGGTTTATTACATATATACTGTATTTTTCATAAATAATCAAATCACCCCACCAATTTATTCCTTAATAAATATTAACATTTAAAGCAGACTAGTTTCTGTTCTGCTTCCCCTCATCAGCGGAATGACAACGAGCGTACCCACCCACTCACCTTCCCTTCCTCCCTACCTCCCTCTCTTTGCATCATCATGGCTGTCTTCCTGCGACTCATCTCTGCTAATATTTCTAATAAGCAGAGTTAAGCCTCATTCTCCTTTCTCCTTTGTTCCAATCCGAAATTCTCTCTGCAATATAACAATAATTTCGACAGTTGACAATCTTCCTCAAACTGACCTCGCCAGCAAACTAGCTTTTGCAACTGAACGCTCTAACTTTAACGAGGGGCAATATCCCGACCGAAGTCTGTGAAGTACGACTCGGGGAGGTGCATGAAGGTTGAAGATACGCTACTCGAGTGCAAAGCCTGGATGACGCGGAATTCAGGATGTTATTTCGGTTTTATTGTCGGCAGGCTATGCAAGTTGGATGGTTACGGCCCCAACCTCGAATAGGGGATTGATGAAGTCTTTCAAATGCAAAGAGAAAGTTTATCTATATTAGGAAGGCGGAAAAATGATTAAGGTGTGGAAATGAGTTTCATTCATCAGTCATCGGAGAGAGAGAGAGAGAGAGAGAGAGAGAGAGAGAGAGAGAGAGAGAGAGAGAGCGAGAGTCTAAAGTTGCACGCAATCTATTCGGTAACTGATGAGAATAAAAATGGCCAAGGCACCGCCAGCTGAGAGTGAGGCAAGAACACCCTGCTGGAGGCTGAGCGCGTTGATCTTAAGACTCTTTTATGAGAAAGCAAGGTTAAACAGAAACAAAATACAGCCAAGGACACGGGTTGCAAGACATTAATATCATTTCATCAAAACCCTAAAAACTGCATATTGTTTTTATGAAACTGGGTACAGCATACAATTCATAACTATCCTAGTCTGCGGATATATTGGTCAAAGGAAACAGCTATCTATCTATCTATCTTTATATACACACATACATACATAATACACACACCCACACACACATACACACACACACTCACATATATATAATATATATATATATATATATACTATGTATATATATATGTATATATATATATATATATATACGTATATATATATATATATATATATATATATAATATATATATACGTGTGTGTGCGCACGTTGTGTGTATGAATATATTCGTAAAAATATACATTTAAAACAAAATTCAATGCTAGTAAAAGTTGCCTTTGAAAATGCCCATTAATTAAAGAATAACTTTATATTCGGAGAAAGCTGTTTTAAGCTTTATATGTTTTCATGGGCAATCATTACTGATATAGACACAAACGGCCACGCACACACAACCATTCAAGTGAAAAAAAAAATCCTGAAAGGTAATACACAATCGTGACATTTGGTCCTTTAATTAACAAGTGATGCACCTCTTTCCCATTAATTAAAGAATTACAAACTCAGCATAAACCATTTGCCTAGTTTTTTTTATTATATGAAATCCATACATATACCGTTAAACAACATAGCAAGCAAATAAGTAGGCCATTGTGCACACAATTACTTCAGAGCAGCGGGAGTAAAAACTAAGATATGTTATGTCATCCCGTTTAAAGAAATTTGTATGCTGAAAAAGTAGCAAAGAAAGCCTAAGACAATAAACATTTAAATTTTAATTTCTCAAAAAGTTTTCGCTCATCTAAATCACATGCCATTCTAGATGTAAATGCATGGCTTTATAGTAACCTTTTTCAGTAAACTACAAATGATAAAACTTTTACCTAAAAAAAATGTGACAACAGCAATTACAAAGATTCCTGAATCTGTTTGTTGGTGCATTTGAATTAATGCAGTTATCTATTATCTTATTTTCAAACGTAGCGGAGGACATCACACTGCAAGATACGTACGAATGTAGCCAGAAAGATATAATTGTCAGAATCCCTTTCGAATGCATCCACTAATTACTGATTAAAAAAACAATTACAAACAGAACAAATCCAACAGTATGTTGTCGTTTTTTGCAACGAGAAATGTGTCCTTTCCTGTTACACGGGTCTCGGACACGAAATTAAAGAAAGACTCTTAAATCAGTGAAAAAAAAAAAGTATAATGCAGACATGAAAAAAAAAACTAGGAAATTAAGCGAATAATGCAATCACCCGGCAGTAACGTGATTGCAGAAAATAAGGTAAAATCCATTGCAGTGATTTCGCAATAAATCGATACTATCATTACCAGCGAGATTGCAACTCGAGCTCCAATTAGGATTTTATGTTTTCCTTATAGGGAGTTTTGTCTTCTTTTTATGCAATGGCTTTATTATGTCCTTCGCAGTGAGTTTAGGGTTTATGGCGGGTTACAAATCTTATTTCGCTGTTTCAAGAGTTATAATGAATGAATAAGCATGAATGAAAAAAAAATTGGATGTAGAAGCTTTACACTTTCCCATTCTTATTCATTAATGGAAAGCTACGTCAAGAATATTACCATAACCTGCTTAAGATGATAAATAGTAGCTTCTGTACCAATAACAGCATACAAGAGGGCTTATTATTTATATTTTACAAAAAAATAAAGAAATAAAAACTCATCGATATATAAAGTGGCAAAGAAAAAGTATATAAGTAAAAAACGTATACACATCAGAGACATAGATGACTGGCAGAGAGGCAATATGAAAAATTCATTATTTTAACATCCATGCCATACATTACAGAGAGAAAAGTCTGGGGACCTTCTAACCACTGCTTCCAATGGTGAAATTATATCGTATGGAAGAAATATGACGTTGTACATACGACGAAACACGAAAACTGCGATGGGATTTATGGGAATATATATATGTATATCAAGAAAATCATTACTGCATCCTACAATGGCATTCTCGGTAAATACTCAAACTAAAGAGTGCGTCTTCAATAGTGTGACATTCTGAAATAAATTTATGGAAAAATAGTACCACATATCTCATAGAAAAAAAATATAATCATAGTTATTTTGAAAACAATTCAGAACAATAGGGCTACCATGTAATGGTACAGTGAAGATATACTGCGGAAAACAGTACCTCAAAAATTATGAATGACAATAATTTTATCCTATGGGCCTTACCATTTGCTATTTAACAAATATTTATGTTCCGTTCAACGATTAACTGCAACGGATTCGAACGAAAATAAAATTTTTGTGCTGGCAATTTGTAGCCAAATGTGAAAAAATAATCATCTAAGACTGGAGGGCTTCTACGTACTAACGATCATTTCTATTGTTTCATCAGTATTTATTTTTCAGTACAGTACAAACGTCATAGTCTATAGAATATAACCATCAGTTGTTTTTTCATGCAATGTAGTGAAATGCTCCATTACTGTGGCTCCATCTATGTACTGGACAAGTATCTGGAAAAAAGAAAATCGGAGTATCTTCTGTAAACATGGAAAAATCTCTTGCTATATGTATGGCTAACTACAACTGCCACTGAAGTTTAAACAGAAGAATCAAGAAATAGACTGCATGTCACAAACAGGATTCAACTAAAAATAAGAACCTTGGAGAACAATTCAATACAATCGAAACACGAGGCCCTTTGTTCTGACTGATTCGCTTCCTGGTTGTGGTCCGTAACAGTTTACAATTACAATTTATATTTTTTGGATTCCGGAAACCTGGAAATCGCTTTAAACCTAAGGGATTAACGTAAAGTCTCTTGATTGGGAGGAACTAAATAGCAGATGAAGGTGGCTTAAATAACGTTTTCTAGGAGCTGGAAGCATATCGTGGGAAGCAAAAATCTGACAAAACAGAAAATATCCGTTCAATAATGGAATTTATGTACTCGAACCGTCAATTCTCAAAAACAGTTTTCAAAACGAAAATAAAAAATAGACCACGGAACTATATCAGGGAAGAAAATCTTTTGAGCGGGCATTACAATAACCTCGATTTTGGAATATCAAAAATAGAACCAAAATTAAATGACTGTATCTCCTTGTGATGTCAATACCCCTCCAAACACGTTTCCTGCTTCATGATGAAGACCTCATTAGATGGTGCAAATTAGTACCACCGCTTCCCTCTCCCTTCTTCAATGACAGGTAATTACAGGTAACATCAGTGAACATCAACCAAAATCACGAGGGTGTATGACGTCAGGATGCTAATTTCCATAATATCTCTTGCATCAAATTCAGTTATCGAGTCGTTTGTAAACCACATTCAAAACAACCCATATCACTCAGAGATACAAACACACACACACACACACACAGAGAGAGAGAGAGAGAGAGAGAGAGAGAGAGAGAGAGAGAGAGAGAGAGAGAGAGAGAGAGAGAGAGGAGAGAGAGATTGTGTATTGTTCTCCCTGTTATTATTAGATTGATGACGTGCATCACATCCATCAACCACCAAGGCGACTCTTAATGGGAAATCGGGATATTGATGAGATTCGGCATGTATTCATGAATATAGATATATCAATTTGATATCAAAAGCCGCCAGAACTGTTAAGGCCAATTTTGACGCTAGTGAATATACAAGAATAAATTTAATCACGAAACTATGATTGCGTTGCAATGAAAATAGGATATAACAGATGGAGCAAAGGAAAACCTTAAAAAAAGGAATACGCGCCGATTTAAATTAAATGACATGAGAGGCTTAAAATAAAGGCATATTAAATTATGACGGTCATGGGTAATAGAGTTGTGGTTAAAATGCATCAGGATGTAATAGTTATTGGATTTACTCTCATTAACACAATTCCTAGCCTAAGGAAGTAATTCAGACACTCAATTTTGACGAAGAAAACCATTTAAAAAATACTTTCCAGATAATAACTCGATGAGCAAGTTTATGGAATGTACTTAAAAATACTGGTAATCCTAGTTGGCTTTTATTTAGTCCTAATACCAAAGTTACAAAGTGTGCCGTCTTTGTATGCAGAATATGACATGTGAAAACTTGGTGAAAACCTGTTTAAATATATTTTCCCTTATTCCATTCACAAATACGTGTGTGTGTTTTATATATATATATATATATATATATATATATATATATATATATATATATATATATATATATATATATATATATATATATATATATATATATATATATATATATATATATATATATATATACATGATGTATATATATATATACATATATACATATATATATATATATATATATTATATATATATATATATCCTTATGACTATGGCCTCTTCTTCACATTATATATTAATTTAAGGGGGACATTTTTTGTAATTTTTCTCTAAATCCCTGAAATTGTCATAACCCTCCAGACAAAGATCTTATCGTCGAAATCCGCTAAGTGTCGATGGTGTTGCTCTGTGCATTCTGACCATAAAACTATGTCAAGTTTAAAAACTAGTTTCAAGTGAGAAATCTAATTTTTCTCTGAATCGGACAAAACTGGTAGGTCAGGAATCAGAGTTAGTGATTATTAAAATAGTGCGTCTTCTTTACAATGACTTACTTGGAAGGTTGTAAGACAAAATCGAAATTCCCCAAATTTTGCTTCAATATATCTCAAATAAGATAATAACCTTAAGAGATCCTTCGGCTATTTCATCCACTATAGTTTGCTAAATTCTTTGATTATTCGTTTTTATGAGCCCTTATTTTCGTATAACAGCCTGTATTATTTAACATCATTAAAAAAAAAAAGTTTAGTCTGACTTCAAAACATTTTTATAATAGGTCATCTGCAACTACAATTATATTCAAGTGGAAATGCATAATAAACATGATAGCATTTTCTAAACTGTGAATTGCGAAATTCACCAATGTCTGAAACCCTATTCCCTGTATAATCTCTGGAAAAACTGCACAACACACACACACAAACACACACACACTATATATATATATATATTAGATATATATATATATATATATATAAATATATAATATAATATATATATATATATTATATATATATATATATTATATATATATATAAAATATATATACACACACACATACATATATAGCTGAGGATAAGACAACAGCTGACATGGGAGTCGTACAGTACTCGGTCTCACGATTTCCGAAACCGGCTTGGCTCAGAGCCTACCACTCACAGGTACACTGACCTGTAATTGTTTACCAGCTCTTATAAAGGTTAAGACAAAGGATGTTGGGCTTCCAACATCATTCCTGAGAAGACTTGAGAAAACCTGAAGCCTTTGCCCTTGTCCTTCTCGCGCAACTCACTCCAATGGGACAAAAGATGTACATTTAAAAATACATTGTAAACGTGTAAATCAATGGAGCAGACAATGACATGCTTTCAACATTAGTGGGCCAATTGACTACTGGTTAAATTCGTAACTTTTCCAATTTAGCAGCAGCGTTTTTACAACACTTTCGTAAAATCTCTCTCTCTCTCTCTCTCTCTCTCTCTCTCTCTCTCTCTCTCTCTTTCTTTCTTCAAAAGCCAAAGCTTTCAAGCAGAATTTACACTAACCTTTAGCACCAGACCCTCGTTCAACTTTCGAACTGAATGATGCCCTTTATCTAGCATATGCGCCAGAATCATCATAAAGGAAAATTCATGTTTAATAAATATCGTCGCTTTCATTATAAAACAATATTTTCCAAGAAAAACTATTCTTTCTTCTAAGGGAAAACAAAATACGTAACCCTAATCCCGAGGTTCCTTCATATTACCTTTGCTCTTTTACAGCCTAAATGTTGTAATCATTTTCTCTTTATCCTCCGGAACTGTGTTTCCGAGTCTCCAACTTTCTGGAATAGAGATAGCCTACAAACGTCCAAGTAAGCGAGAACTGAGCCATCCTCAAACACTGTATTATTTCTAAGTTGCGTATTTTTCTTCGTTATTTCATATAATTTTCTAGGCTAAAGTTAGATGGGGCACACATTGTCCATTACGACTTATTCAATCTAATTTTCTGGACTGTCCGTACATAGCACTAGAAGCTTATCCATGTCTCACTTGGTGTAAGCAACGACTCGTAATGTGCGTCTGTTTTCATGATGAATTTACTTTCCCGAGTTTCATAAAAAAAAAAAAAAAAAAAAAAAAAAAACTCACTACATTCTAGATTGAAATCAATTCAAACAAACACACACACACGCACACACACACACACACACACACACACACACACACATATATATATATATATATATATATATATATATATATATATATATACATACATACATACACACACGCATACCTATACAGTGTTTGAGATTCTGCACGCCTGTAGAATCTTCTATGAAAGGTATAACTAACAACTCTTAAAGCAAGTACTGCGTAAGTCGAATTAATATTTCTCAGCAACCTTTATGAAGGGAAGTGCGTTTAATTTCAGGGTTTTCACGGCTGAGTCATGAAATGCTGCAGGTCATAAGACTTCTTAATAGTCGCCCATATAATACTGCGGCCATTATTACCAAGAGAAAGTGTCCATTTGTTTGCTTACTGGTCATTTTGGCATTGTTATTTGGACCTTTCTCATTATTATTGCCCTTCGTTAGACACGAATGTCTTGGACAGTTTCTCGCACCAAGTACGACGAAACTGTTATTTACTCCATTACCGCTATTCTAGATTAAGATGGGTTTTTTATGAAACGATCCACATATTTTCCCACTTTCTTCTAATCAAGAAGTCCGTTGATGATCAATACAGTTTAAACAGGAGTAGTTGGTTATGTTGTTTATTTCTGCCTATGCTAATTGTTCAATAGATTTGTAACTCCAATATTGCATGGGTATCACAAGTACAATTTATTTGTTCTTAAAGAAATAATGAAAATGCATAAATTGTAATCGGTTATCGTTGATCTCTAATCATGCCATCTGCAAAAAATAAAATAGTTTTTCAATGGCATTAATTGAATTTCAGGGGTAAGAAATTCATAGGCACTTGACAATTTCCTGTTAACACATATCAGTGATATCTTTGACATCCTTAACTTCAATATTTACCCTCAACTGCAAAATAAAATATTAACCATAACAGTTGCTATAAGTATTCCGTTAGAACGTCGAATAAATTATGGACACCATTAATATATAATGGCTGCGGAAAATAACTGTAATGGCCGTAAATCTTCTAAGTATCGTAGGAAAGAAGGAAATTGGAAATTTAAAATTGCTAAAAAAATATACAGCAAACTTTCAGTGAGAAACTCATTACCTCAACGCTCTTGTCAAATAATTACGTTGTTATTTATCGGTAAATTGTATTGGAGAGGTGTTGCGAGATACTGGACGAGTTATAACTAGAAAAAAAGCAGTAAAAGAACAAATGTTAACGAATACAGCCAGTAATGAGAGCCAAAACGTCATAAATATATAAGTGCAAAAAGGGGTATAAACTAATATTGTTGCAAAAATAGAAGCCTAGATTATGCAGTAACGAAGGAGTTGAAAATCAAAATGAATATGAATACTAGGACATTCTTCCAAGCGGTAATGAAGTTACTATATAGTAGTTTTTGTATTGTCACATTAAGGAGACTCTTTAATAAAAAAAGAAGCAAAATTACTGGAAACAAGAAAAAAATTACCATCAAAGAAACGAGCATATCTAAAAAAAAAGGCAAATTATGTTGTAGATCAGTTTAAAGTTAAGAAAATATATATTATGGATGTTTATGGAACACACAAACACATGTGAATGGTTACAACATGAACTTAATACAAAATGAACTAGCATCGTCCAATGTAACAGCAAACCCTTTGATGTTCAACATCTTTTACAGAAACCATGAGAGAATCATTCTCCCCTACTTTAATAACGTCATGAAACTCAATTATAATTGAAGCAGAGGTAATATTATTGCAACCAATAAAGTTAAATCAATAACTAGGTGAATTTCATGTATAAAAGCTTCTTTTATATAGTATTCTAAATGGTAGCATTGCCTTTACAGAAACTTGTCTCCGCTTACCCCCCCACCCAAAGAGGGCGTTACTCAGTTGTTATCAGTCTGTATTGACAGGTGACGCACGCTAATTACAAATTTTCATTAGAAAACAAACTCCATCACGTAAAGCTTTTATGTTTTCAGGATAAATAACTCCATAATTTGTCAACATGTGTAAGCATTATGAGTCAATACTCTGCCTTCACTGTTGTGACAGGAAGAAATAATAATAATAATAATAATAATAATAATAATAATAATAATAATAATAATAATAATAATAATAATAATAATAAAATAGCCAGTAACTACAGGCCTATCACCTGCCTACCAATAATGTGGAAGTTACTAACAGGTATCATCAGCGAAAGGCTATACAACTACCTAGAGGATACAAACACCATCCCCCACCAACAGAAAGGCTGCAGAAGAAAGTGTAGGGGCACAAAAGACCAGCTCCTGATAGACAAAATGGTAATGAAGAACAGTAAGAGAAGGAAAAACCAACCTAAGCATGGCATGGATAGACTATAAGAAAGCCTTCGACATGATACCACACACATGGCTAATAGAATGCCTGAAAATATATGGGGCAGAGGAAAACACCATCAGCTTCCTCAAAAATACAATGCGCAACTGGAATACAATACTTACAAGCTCTGGAATAAGACTAGCAGAGGTTAATATCAGGAGAGGGATCTTCCACGGCGACTCACTGTCCCCACTACTCTTCGTAGTAGCCATGATTCCCATGACAAAAGTACTGCAGAAGATGGATGCTGGGTACCAACTCAAGAAAAGAGGCAACAGAATCAACAATTTGATGTTCATGGACGACATCAAGCTGTATGGTAAGAGCATCAAGGAAATAGATACCCTAATCCAGACTGTAAGGATTGTATCTGGGGACATCAGGATGGAGTTTGGAATGGAAAAATGCGCCTTAGTCAACATACAAAAGGGCAAAGTAACAAGGACTGAAGGGATAAAGCTACCAGATGGGAGCAACATCAAACACATAGATGAGACGGGATACAAATACCTGGGAATAATGGAAGGAGGGGATATAAAACACCAAGAGATGAAGGACACGATCTGGAAAGAATATATGCAGAGACTCAAGGCGATACTCAAGTCAAAACTCAATGCCGGAAATATGATAAAAGCCATAAACGCATGAGCAGTGCCAGTAATCAGATACAGCGCAGGAATAGTGGAATGGCCGAAGGCAGAACTCCGCAACACAGACCAGAAAACTAGGAAACATATGACAATACACAAAGCACTACACCCAAGAGCAAATACGGACAGACTATACATAACACGAAAGGAAGGAGGGAGAGGACTACTAAGCATAGAGGACTGCGTCAACATCGAGAACAGAGCACTGGAGCAATATCTGAAAACCAGTGAAGACAAGTGGCTAAAGAGTGCATGGGAAGAAGGACTGATAAAAGTAGACGAAGCCCCAGAAATATACAGAGACAGGAGAATGACGAACAGAACAGAGGAATGGCACAACAAACCAATGCACGGACAATACATAGGACAGACTAAAGAACTGGCCAGCGATGACAATTGGCAATGGCTACAGAGGGGAGAGCTAAAGAAGGAAACTGAAGGAATGATAACAGCGGCACAAGATCAGGCCCTAAGAACCAGATATATCCAAAGAACGATAGATGGAAATAACATCTCTCCCATATATAGTTAGTGCAATACGAAAAATGAGACCATAAACCACATAGCAAGCGAATGTCCGGCACTTGCACAGAACCAGTACAAAAAGAGGCATGATTCAGTAGCAAAAGCCCTCCACTGGAGCCTGTGCAAGAAACATCAGCTAACTTGCAGTAATAAGTGGTACGAGCACCAACCTGAGGGAGTGATAGAAAACGATCAGGCAAAGATCCTCTGGGACTATGGTATCAGAACAGATAGGGTGATACGTGCAAACAGACCAGACGTGACGTTGATTGACAAAATCAAGAAGAAAGTATCACTCATTGATGTCGCAATACCATGGGACACCAGAGTTGAAGAGAAAGAAAGGGAAAAAATGGATAAGTATCAAGACCTGAAAATAGAAATAAGAAGGATATGGGATATGCCAGTGGAAATTGTACCCATAATCATAGGAACACTAGGCACGATCCCAAGATCCCTGAAAAAGAATCTGGAAAAACGAGAGGCTGAGGTAGCTCCAGGACTCATGCAAAAGAGTGTGATCCTAGAAACGGCGCACATAGTAAGAGTGATGGACTCATAAGGAGGCAGGATGCAACCAGGAACCCCACACTATAAATGCCACTATAATAACAATTATTATTATTATTATTATTATTATTATTATTATTATTATTATTATTATTATATCGACAACAACTTGGCAGTAGCCTTTTTTTTTTTTATTCCACTGTAGGAGCCTGCTGAAGATGTGACGGTTACTTTTTCAAATAGTTTTCCAACTCTAGATTCATTCTTTCTTCCGCGGGATGTTCCACTACATCTGAGCGAAGTCAGGGTAAAAAGAAAGTGGAGGCACTGTAAACTACATTTCTATTGCGTATGAAACCCGACCTTTTTCGTTTTGGTATGCAAATCAAGGCATACTCAGGGCAACTAAACTACAATGGCGACAATGTCAGTAATTACGTACATTTCCAGACGGAAAATTGGTTATAATAAATCCTTTCAATAATTTTTGGCAATTTGTAAATTAAATTCCATTTTTGCTATCTTAAAATTAAAAATCCGTTTTTGATGTCCCAAAAATCTGTTAGTGTAACTATGTATCCGCTATGGGTTCTACTTGGGGGGCCGTGGAGGATATCATCGCATATACAATAAAATCTGTGCTTGACTGAAAACTTGAAAATGACCCTATCTTATAACTACGTACTTATTTCCACTATGAACCTTTGCCATCAGGCGTAAAGCTGTTTTTATTGAACTCCACATCACCAAGGGCGTCAGAGGATACCAAATATCATCAGTGGAAACCAATAGATATAAAAATTTGCCGTTGAGGTGGCTATTACAATCACCTCTTTAGAAATTTCCAGAATGAAACTTTATAAAACTGAGCACCTAGGCAAGGTAAGCAATTCAAAATATCAAATTCGTGAAATATAAGGTTTGATCGATGTACATATCAAGTCCGCATTTACAAAGAGACACAAGGACTAAGAAACGAAAAAAAAATAAAAAAAATCAAGTTATCGGAAACCTTATATTTAGCAGCAAAATATGAAAATGATTATAAAACTGAATATTCATTTTTCTAGGAAAACAAGGACAATATAGAATTAAACGTCACCTTTGTATGAATTTTATCATACAATCATCATGAAAATCAAACTCGGTTTTCCATTAAAAACAAAATTGTTTTTGTGCGCATTCTACGTCGTGCACTCGTATCACAGAGAAAATGTCCCACCCATGTCCGTGTTGGCATGGGACATGGAAACTCGTACGTTTTGGAAATATGCAAACCATAATTTTTCTTTAGAATGAGTTCAGTGATGCTTTTTGTGACAACCATTTAAATTATATTTAACCGTTTTAATCATTTTACAAATGCCAGTTGCAACAGATAAACAGGACTGAATCTAAAGCATAGCAAGAACAAAATACAAAGTCAAATACGGCATTCACTGCATTCGAAGAGCGGAAGAGCCATATTAAACTTTTATCAGAACACTGCATTATTCCACCATATAGGGAAGGTTACAG